>NW_022994744.1:0-182687 GCF_012275295.1 Melopsittacus undulatus
TCAAAATGGATAGAGAGGTGCAAAATGGGTTAGTTACGGCCAAAATTGGCCCCAGATGTTTTAGAGGTGTGCAAACCTGGGTTGGAAAAGGAAAAATATGGCTTGAAACGGGTTGCAAGTGGGCAAAAATGGTTTTGAAGTAGTCAAAGTTGGCATAAAAGTGTTAGACATGAGCAAACAAGGGTTAGAAATGGAGAAAACCAGCTGGAAAAAATGGTTAGAGAAGTGCAAAACTGGCTGAGAAATGACCAAACATGGCTTGAAGTGGGTTAAAAATGGCTTAAAGAGGGTTAGAAATGGCAAAAAATGGCTTCAAAAAAGATAGAGATGTGCAAAATGGGTTAGTTACGGCTAAAATTGGCCCCAGATGGGTTAGAGGTGTGCAAACCTGGGTTGGAAAAGGAAAAATATGGCTTGAAACGGGTTGCAAGTGTGCAGAAACGGTTTCGAAGTAGTCAAAGTTGGCATAAAAGTGTTAGACATGAGCAAACAAGGGTTAGAAATGGAGAAAACCAGCTGAAAAAAATGGTTAGAGAAGTGCAAAACTGGCTGAGAAATGACCAAACATGGCCTGAAGTGGGTTAAAAATGGCTTAAAGAAGGTTAGAAATGGCCAAAAATGGCTTCAGAATGGATAGAGAGGTGCAAAAAACGGGTTAGTTACGGCCAAAATTGGCCCCACATGAGTTAGAGGTGTGCAAACCCGTGTTGGAAAAGGCAAAATATGGCTTGAAACGGGTTGCAAGTGGGCAAAAACGGTTTCGAAGTAGTCAAAGTTGGCATAAAAGTGTTAGACATGAGCAAACAAGGGTTAGAAATGTACAAAACCAGCTGAAAAAAATGGTTAGAGAAGTGCAAAACTGGCTGAGAAATGACCAAACATGGCTTGAAGTGGGTTAAAAATGGCTTAAAGAGGGTTAGTAATGGCCAAAAATGGCTTCAAAAAGGATAGAGATGTGCAAAAACGGGTTAGTTATGGCCAAAATTGGCCCCAGATGGGTTAGAGGTGTGCAAACCTGGGTTGGAAAAGGAAAAATATGGCTTGAAACGGGTTGCAAGTGGGCAAAAATGGTTTCGAAGTAGTCAAAGTTAGCATAAAAGTGTTAGACATGAGCAAACATGGGTTAGAAATGGACTAAACCAGCTGAAAAAATGGTTAGAGAAGTGCAAAACTGGCTGAGAAATGACCAAACATGGCTTGAAGTGGGTTAAAAATGGCTTAAAGAAGGTTAGAAATGGCCAAAAATGGCTTCAAAATGGATAGAGAGGTGCAAAAACGGGTTAGTTACGGCCAAAATTGGCCCCAGATGTTTTAGAGGTGTGCAAACCTGGGTTGGAAAAGGAAAAATATGGCTTGAAACGGGTTGCAAGTGGGCAAAAATGGTTTTGAAGTAGTCAAAGTTGGCATAAAAGTGTTAGACATGAGCAAACAAGGGTTAGAAATGGAGAAAACCAGCTGGAAAAAATGGTTAGAGAAGTGCAAAACTGGCTGAGAAATGACCAAACATGGCTTGAAGTGGGTTAAAAATGGCTTAAAGAGGGTTAGAAATGGCAAAAAATGGCTTCAAAAAAGATAGAGATGTGCAAAATGGGTTAGTTACGGCCAAAATTGGCCCCAGATGGGTTAGAGGTGTGCAAACCTGGGTTGGAAAAGGAAAAATATGGCTTGAAACGGGTTGCAAGTGTGCAGAAACGGTTTCGAAGTAGTCAAAGTTGGCATAAAAGTGTTAGACATGAGCAAACATGGGTTAGAAATGGACAAAACCAGCTGGAAAAAATTGTTAGAGAAGTGCAAAACTGGCTGAGAACTGACTAATGATGGCTTGAAGTGGGTTAAAAATGGCTTAAAGAAGGTTAGAAATGGACAAAAATGGCTTCAGAATGGATAGAGAGGTGCAAAAACGGGTTAGTTACGGCCAAAATTGGCCCCACATGAGTTAGAGGTGTGCAAACCCGTGTTGGAAAAGGAAAAAATATGGCTTGAAACGGGTTGCAAGTGGGCAAAAACGGTTTCGAAGTAGTCAAAGTTGGCATAAAAGTGTTAGACATGAGCAAACAAGGGTTAGAAATGTACTAAACCAGCTGAAAAAAATGGTTAGAGAAGTGCAAAACTGGCTGAGAAATGACCAAACATGGCTTGAAGTGGGTTAAAAATGGCTTAAAGAAGGTTAGAAATGGCCAAAAATGGCTTCAAAATGGATAGAGAGGTGCAAAAACGGGTTAGTTATGGCCAAAATTGGCCCCAGATGGGTTAGAGGTGTGCAAACCTGGGTTGGAAAAGGAAAAATAAGGCTTGAAACGGGTTGCAAGTGGGCAAAAATGGTTTCGAAGTAGTCAAAGTTGGCATAAAAGTGTTAGACACGAGCAAACATGGGTTAGAAATGGACTAAAACCAGCTGGAAAAAAATGGTTAGAGAAGTGCAAAACTGGCTGAGAAATGACTAATGATGGCTTGAAGTGGGTTAAAAATGTCTTAAAGAGGGTTAGAAATGGCCAAAAATGGCTTCAAAAGGGATAGAGATGTGCAAAATGGGTTAGTTACGGCCAAAATTGGCGCCAGATGTTTTAGAGTTGTGCAAACCCGCGTTGGAAAAGGAAAAATATGGCTTGAAACGGTTTGCAAGTTGTGCAAAAATGGTTTTGAAGTAGTCAAAGTTGGCATAAAAGTGTTAGACATGAGCAAACAAGGGTTAGAAATGGACTAAACCAGCTGAAAAAAATGATTAGAGAAGAGCAAAACTGGCTGAGAAATGACCATACGTGGCCTGAAGTGGGTTAAAAATGGCTTAAAGAGGGTTAGAAATGGCCAAAAATGGCTTCAAAATGGATAGAGAGGTGCAAAAACGGGTTAGTTACGGCCAAAATTGGCCCCACATGAGTTAGAGGTGTGCAAACCTGGGTTGGAAAAGGAAAAATATGGCTTGAAACGGGTTGCAAGTGTGCAGAAACTGTTTCGAAGTAGTCAAAGTTGGCATAAAAGTGTTAGACATGAGCAAACAAGGGTTAGAAATGGAGAAAACCAGCTGAAAAAAATGGTTAGAGAAGTGCAAAACTGGCTGAGAAATGACCAAACATGGCCTGAAGTGGGTTAAAAATGGCTTAAAGAAGGTTAGAAATGGCCAAAAATGGCTTCAGAATGGATAGAGAGGTGCAAAAACGGGTTAGTTACGGCCAAAATTGGCCCCACATGAGTTAGAGGTGTGCAAACCCGTGTTGGAAAAGGCAAAATATGGCTTGAAACGGGTTGCAAATGGGCAAAAACGGTTTCGAAGTAGTCAAAGTTGGCATAAAAGTGTTAGACATGAGCAAACAAGGGTTAGAAATGTACAAAACCAGCTGAAAAAAATGGTTAGAGAAGTGCAAAACTGGCTGAGAAATGACCAAACATGGCTTGAAGTGGGTTAAAAATGGCTTAAAGAGGGTTAGAAATGGCAAAAAATGGCTTCAAAAAAGATAGAGATGTGCAAAAACGGGTTAGTTATGGCCAAAATTGGCCCCAGATGGGTTAGAGGTGTGCAAACCTGGGTTGGAAAAGGAAAAATAAGGCTTGAAACGGGTTGCAAGTGGGCAAAAATGGTTTCGAAGTAGTCAAAGTTAGCATAAAAGTGTTAGACATGAGCAAACATGGGTTAGAAATGGACAAAACCAGCTGAAAAAAATGGTTAGAGAAGTGCAAAACTGGCTGAGAAATGACCAAACATGGCTTGAAGTGGGTTAAAAATGGCTTAAAGAAGGTTAGAAATGGCCAAAAATGGCTTCAAAATGGATAGAGAGGTGCAAAATGGGTTAGTTACGGCCAAAATTGGCTAAAGAAGTGTTAGAGGTGTGCAAACCCGCGTTGGAAAAGGAAAAATATGGCTTGAAACGGGTTGCAAGTGTGCAGAAACTGTTTCGAAGTAGTCAAAGTTGGCATAAAAGTGTTAGACATGAGCAAACAAGGGTTAGAAATGGAGAAAACCAGCTGAAAAAAATGGTTAGAGAAGTGCAAAACTGGCTGAGAAATGACCAAACATGGCCTGAAGTGGGTTAAAAATGGCTTAAAGAAGGTTAGAAATGGCCAAAAATGGCTTCAGAATGGATAGAGAGGTGCAAAAACGGGTTAGTTACGGCCAAAATTGGCCCCACATGAGTTAGAGGTGTGCAAACCCGTGGTTGGAAAAGGCAAAATATGGCTTGAAACGGGTTGCAAGTGGGCAAAAACTGGTTTCGAAGTAGTCAAAGTTGGCATAAAAGTGTTAGACATGAGCAAACAAGGGTTAGAAATGTACTAAACCAGCTGAAAAAAATGGTTAGAGAAGTGCAAAACTGGCTGAGAAATGACCAAACATGGCTTGAAGTGGGTTAAAAATGGCTTAAAGAGGGTTAGAAATGGCCAAAAATGGCTTCAAAAGGGATAGAGATGTGCAAAAACGGGTTAGTTACGGCCAAAATTGGCCCCAGATGGGTTAGAGGTGTGCAAACCTGGGTTGGAAAAGGAAAAATATGGCTTGAAACGGGTTGCAAGTGGGCAAAAATGGTTTCGAAGTAGTCAAAGTTGGCATAAAAGTGTTAGACATGAGCAAACATGGGTTAGAAATGTACTAAACCAGCTGGAAAAAAATTGTTAGAGAAGTGCAAAACTGGCTGAGAAATGACCAAACATGGCTTGAAGTGGGTTAAAAATGGCTTAAAGAAGGTTAGAAATGGCCAAAAATGGCTTCAAAATGGATAGAGAGGTGCAAAATGGGTTAGTTACGGCCAAAATTGGCCCCAGATGTTTTAGAGGTGTGCAAACCTGGGTTGGAAAAGGAAAAATATGGCTTGAAACGGGTTGCAAGTGGGCAAAAATGGTTTCGAAGTAGTCAAAGTTGGCATAAAAGTGTTAGACATGAGCAAACATGGGTTAGAAATGGACTAAACCAGCTGAAAAAAATGGTTAGAGAAGTGCAAAACTGGCTGAGAAATTACCAAACATGGCTTGAAGTGGGTTAAAAATGGCTTAAAGAGGGTTAGAAATGGGCAAAAATGGCTTCAAAATGGATAGAGATGTGCAAAATGGGTTGCCCCAGATGGGTTAGAGGTGTGCAAACCTGGGTTGGAAAAGGAAAAATATGGCTTGAAACGGGTTGCAAGTGTGCAGAAACGGTTTCGAAGTAGTCAAAGTTGGCATAAAAGTGTTAGACATGAGCAAACATGGGTTAGAAATGGACTAAACCAGCTGAAAAAAATTGTTAGAGAAGTGCAAAACTTGCTGAGAAATGACCAAACATGGCCTGAAGTGGGTTAAAAATGGCTTAAAGAAGGTTAGAAATGGCCAAAAATGGCTTCAGAATGGATAGAGAGGTGCAAAAACGGGTTAGTTACGGCCAAAATTGGCCCACATGAGTTAGAGGTGTGCAAACCCGTGTTGGAAAAGGCAAAATATGGCTTGAAACGGGTTGCAAGTGGGCAAAAACTGGTTTCGAAGTAGTCAAAGTTGGCATAAAAGTGTTAGACATGAGCAAAAAAGGGTTAGAAATGTACTAAACCAGCTGAAAAAAATGGTTAGAGAAGTGCAAAACTGGCTGAGAAATGACCAAACATGGCTTGAAGTGGGTTAAAAATGGCTTAAAGAGGGTTAGAAATGGCCAAAAATGGCTTCAAAAGGGATAGAGATGTGCAAAATGGGTTAGTTACGGCCAAAATTGGCCCCAGATGTTTTAGAGGTGTGCAAACCTGGGTTGGAAAAGGAAAAATAAGGCTTGAAACGGGTTGCAAGTGGGCAAAAACGGTTTCGAAGTAGTCAAAGTTGGCATAAAAGTGTTAGACATGAGCAAACAAGGGTTAGAAATGGACTAAACCAGCTGAAAAAAATGGTTAGAGAAGAGCAAAACTGGCTGAGACATGACCAAACATGGCCTGAAGTGGGTTAAAAATGGCTTAAAGAGGGTTAGAAATGGCCAAAAATGGCTTCAAAATGGATAGAGAGGTGCAAAAACGGGTTAGTTACGGCCAAAATTGGCCTGAAGAAGTGTTAGAGGTGTGCAAACCTGCGTTGGAAAAGGAAAAATATGGCTTGAAACGGGTTGCAAGTGTGCAGAAACGGTTTCGAAGTAGTCAAAGTTGGCATAAAAGTGTTAGACATGAGCAAACAAGGGTTAGAAATGGACTAAACCAGCTGAAAAAAATGGTTAGAGAAGTGCAAAACTGGCTGAGAAATGACTAATGATGGCTTGAAGTGTGTTAAAAATGGCTTAAAGAGGGTTAGAAATGGCCAAAAATGGCTTCAAAAGGGATAGAGATGTGCAAAATGGGTTAGTTACGGCCAAAATTGGCTAAAGAAGTGTTAGAGGTGTGCAAACCTGGGTTGGAAAAGGAAAAATATGGCTTGAGACGGGTTGCAAGTGGGCAAAAACGGTTTCGAAGTAGTCAAAGTTGGCATAAAAGTGTTAGACATGAGCAAACAAGGGTTAGAAATGTACAAAACCAGCTGAAAAAAATGGTTAGAGAAGTGCAAAACTGGCTGAGAAATGACCAAACATGGCTTGAAGTGGGTTAAAAATGGCTTAAAGAGGGTTAGAAATGGCCAAAAATGGCTTCAAAAAAGATAGAGATGTGCAAAATGGGTTAGTTACGGCTAAAATTGGCCCCAGATGGGTTAGAGGTGTGCAAACCTGGGTTGGAAAAGGAAAAATATGGCTTGAAACGGGTTGCAAGTGTGCAGAAACGGTTTCGAAGTAGTCAAAGTTGGCATAAAAGTGTTAGACATGAGCAAACATGGGTTAGAAATGGACAAAGCCAGCTGGAAAAAATGGTTAGAGAAGTGCAAAACTGGCTGAGAAATGACCAAACATGGCCTGAAGTGGGTTAAAAATGGCTTAAAGAAGGTTAGAAATGGCCAAAAATGGCTTCAGAATGGATAGAGAGGTGCAAAAACGGGTTAGTTACGGCCAAAATTGGCCCCACATGAGTTAGAGGTGTGCAAACCTGGGTTGGAAAAGGAAAAATATGGCTTGAAACGGGTTGCAAGTGGGCAAAAATGGTTTCGAAGTAGTCACAGTTGGCATAAAAGTGTTAGACATGAGCAAACAAGGGTTAGAAATGGACTAAACCAGCTGAAAAAAATGGTTAGAGAAGAGCAAAACTGGCTGAGACATGACCAAACATGGCCTGAAGTGGGTTATAAATGGCTTAAAGAAGTTTAGAAATGGCCAAAAATGGCTTCAAAATGGATAGAGAGGTGCAAAAACGGGTTAGTTACGGCCAAAATTAGCTAAAGAAGTGTTAGTGGTGTGCAAACCCGCGTTGGAAAAGGAAAAATATGGCTTGAAACGGGTTGCAAGTGGGCAGAAACGGTTTCGAAGTAGTCACAGTTGGCATAAAAGTGTTAGACATGAGCAAACAAGGGTTAGAAATGGAGAAAACCAGCTGAAAAAAATGGTTAGAGAAGTGCAAAACTGGCTGAGAAATGACCAAACATGGCCTGAAGTGGGTTAAAAATGGCTTAAAGAAGGTTAGAAATGGCCAAAAATGGCTTCAGAATGGATAGAGAGGTGCAAAAAACGGGTTAGTTACGGCCAAAATTGGCCCCACATGAGTTAGAGGTGTGCAAACCCGTGTTGGAAAAGGCAAAATACGGCTTGAAACGGGTTGCAAGTGGGCAAAAATGGTTACGAAGTAGTCAAAGTTGGCATAAAAGTGTTAGACATGAGCAAACATGGGTTAGAAATGGAGAAAACCAGCTGCAAAGAATGGTTAGAGAAGTGCAAAACTTGCTGAGAAATGACCAAACATGGCTTGAAGTGGGTTAAAAATGTCTTAAAGAGGGTTAGAAATGGCCAAAAATGGCTTCAAAAGGGATAGAGATGTGCAAAATGGGTCAGTTACGGCCAAAATTGGCCCCAGATGCGTTAGAGGTGTGCAAACCTGGGTTGGAAAAGGAAAAATAAGGCTTGAAACGGGTTGCAAGTGGGCAAAAATGGTTTCGAAGTAGTCACAGTTGGCATAAAAGTGTTAGACATGAGCAAACAAGGGTTAGAAATGGACTAAACCAGCTGAAAAAAATGGTTAGAGAAGAGCAAAACTGGCTGAGACATGACCAAACATGGCCTGAAGTGGGTTAAAAATGGCTTAAAGAAGTTTAGAAATGGCCAAAAATGGCTTCAAAATGGATAGAGAGGTGCAAAAACGGGTTAGTTACGGCCAAAATTGGCTAAAGAAGTGTTAGTGGTGTGCAAACCCGCGTTGGAAAAGGAAAAATATGGCTTGAAACGGGTTGCAAGTGGGCAGAAACGGTTTCGAAGTAGTCACAGTTGGCATAAAAGTGTTAGACATGAGCAAACAAGGGTTAGAAATGGAGAAAACCAGCTGAAAAAAATGGTTAGAGAAGTGCAAAACTGGCTGAGAAATGACCAAACATGGCCTGAAGTGGGTTAAAAATGGCTTAAAGAAGGTTAGAAATGGCCAAAAATGGCTTCAGAATGGATAGAGAGGTGCAAAAACGGGTTAGTTACGGCCAAAATTGGCCCCACATGAGTTAGAGGTGTGCAAACCCGTGTTGGAAAAGGCAAAATACGGCTTGAAACGGGTTGCAAGTGGGCAAAAACGGTTTCGAAGTAGTCAAAGTTGGCATAAAAGTGTTAGACATGAGCAAACAAGGGTTAGAAATGGACTAAACCAGCTGGAAAAAATGGTTAGAGAAGTGCAAAACTGGCTGAGAAATGACTAATGATGGCTTGAAGTGGGTTAAAAATGGCTTAAAGAGGGTTAGAAATGGCCAAAAATGGCTTCAAAATAGATAGAGAGGTGCAAAAACGGGTTAGTTACGGCAAAAATTGGCTAAAGAAGTGTTAGAAGTGTGCAAACCTGGGTTGGAAAAGGAAAAATATGCCTTGAAACGGGTTGCAAGTGGGCAAAAATGGTTTCGAAGTAGTCAAAGTTGGCATAAAAGTGTTAGACACGAGCAAACATGGGTTAGAAATGGACAAAACCAGCTGTAAAAAATGGTTAGAGAAGTGCAAAACTGGCTGAGAAATGACTAATGATGGCTTGAAGTGGGTTAAAAATGTCTTAAAGAGGGTTAGAAATGGCCAAAAATGGCTTCAAAAGGGATAGAGATGTGCAAAATGGGTTAGTTACGGCCAAAATTGGCCCCAGATGGGTTAGAGGTGTGCAAACCTGGGTTGGAAAAGGAAAAATAAGGCTTGAAACGGGTTGCAAATGGGCAAAAATGGTTTCGATGTAGTCAAAGTTGGCATAAAAGTGTTAGACACGAGCAAACATGGGTTAGAAATGGACAAAACCAGCTGGAAAAAATGGTTAGAGAAGTGCAAAACTGGCTGAGAAATGACTAATTATGGCTTGAAGTGGGTTAAAAATGTCTTAAAGAGGGTTAGAAATGGCCAAAAATGGCTTCAAAAGGGATAGAGATGTGCAAAATTGGTTAGTTACGGCCAAAATTGGCGCCAGATGTTTTAGAGGTGTGCAAACCTGGGTTGGAAAAGGAAAAATATGGCTTGAAACGGGTTGCAAGTGGGCAAAAATGGTTTCGAAGTAGTCAAAGTTGGCATAAAAGTGTTAGACATGAGCAAACAAGGGTTAGAAATGGACTAAACCAGCTGAAAAAAATGATTAGAGAAGAGCAAAACTGGCTGAGACATGACCAAACATGGCCTGAAGTGGGTTAAAAATGGCTTAAAGAAGGTTAGAAATGGCCAAAAATGGCTTCAGAATGGATAGAGAGGTGCAAAAACGGGTTAGTTACGGCCAAAATTAGCTGAAGAAGTGTTAGAGGTGTGCAAACCCGCGTTGGAAAAGGAAAAATATGTCTTGAAACGGGTTGCAAGTGGGCAAAAACGGTTTCGAAGTAGTCAAAGTTGGCATAAAAGTGTTAGACATGAGCAAACATGGGTTAGAAATGGAGAAAACCAGCTGCAAAGAATGGTTAGAGAAGTGCAAAACTGGCTGAGAAATGACCAAACATGGCCTGAAGTGGGTTAAAAATGGCTTAAAGAAGGTTAGAAATGGCCAAAAATGGCTTCAGAATGGATAGAGAGGTGCAAAAAACGGGTTAGTTACGGCCAAAATTGGCCCCACATGAGTTAGAGGTGTGCAAACCCGTGTTGGAAAAGGCAAAATACGGCTTGAAACGGGTTGCAAGTGGGCAAAAACGGTTTCGAAGTAGTCAAAGTTGGCATAAAAGTGTTAGACATGAGCAAACATGGGTTAGAAATGGAGAAAACCAGCTGGAAAGAATGGTTAGAGAAGTGCAAAACTTGCTGAGAAATGACCAAACATGGCTTGAAGTGGGTTAAAAATGTCTTAAAGAGGGTTAGAAATGGCCAAAAATGGCTTCAAAAGGGATAGAGATGTGCAAAATGGGTTAGTTACGGCCAAAATTGGCCCCAGATGGGTTAGAGGTGTGCAAACCTGGGTTGGAAAATGAAAAATAAGGCTTGAAACGGGTTGCAAGTGGGCAAAAATGGTTTCGATTTAGTCAAAGTTGGCATAAAAGTTTTAGACACGAGCAAACATGGGTTAGAAATGGACAAAACCAGCTGGAAAAAATGGTTAGAGAAGTGCAAAACTGGCTGAGAAATGACTAATGATGGCTTGAAGTGTGTTAAAAATGGCTTAAAGAGGGTTAGAAATGGCCAAAAATGGCTTCAAAATAGATGGAGAGGTGCAAAAACGGGTTAGTTACGGCCAAAATTGGCTAAAGAAGTGTTAGAAGTGTGCAAACCTGGGTTGGAAAAGGAAAAATATGCCTTGAAACGGGTTGCAAGTGGGCAAAAATGGTTTCGAAGTAGTCAAAGTTGGCATAAAAGTGTTAGACACGAGCAAACATGGGTTAGAAATGGACAAAACCAGCTGTAAAAAATGGTTAGAGAAGTGCAAAACTGGCTGAGAAATGACTAATGATGGCTTGAAGTGGGTTAAAAATGTCTTAAAGAGGGTTAGAAATGGCCAAAAATGGCTTCAAAATAGATAGAGAGGTGCAAAAACGGGTTAGTTACTGCCAAAATTGGCTAAAGAAGTGTTAGAAGTGTGCAAACCTGGGTTGGAGAAGGAAAAATATGCCTTGAAACGGGTTGCAAGTGGGCAAAAATTGTTTCGAAGTAGTCAAAGTTGGCATAAAAGTGTTAGACACGAGCAAACATGGGTTAGAAATGGACAAAACCAGCTGGAAAAAATGGTTAGAGAAGTGCAAAACTGGCTGAGAAATGACTAATGATGGCTTGAAGTGGGTTAAAAATGTCTTAAAGAGGGTTAGAAATGGCCAAAAATGGCTTCAAAAGGGATAGAGATGTGCAAAATTGGTTAGTTACGGCCAAAATTGGCGCCAGATGTTTTAGAGGTGTGCAAACCCGGGTTGGAAAAGGAAAAATATGGCTTGAAACGGGTTGCAAGTGGGCAAAAATGGTTTCGAAGTAGTCAAAGTTGGCATAAAAGTGTTAGACATGAGCAAACAAGGGTTAGAAATGGACTAAACCAGCTGAAAAAAATGATTAGAGAAGAGCAAAACTGGCTGAGACATGACCAAACATGGCCTGAAGTGGGTTAAAAATGGCTTAAAGAAGGTTAGAAATGGCCAAAAATGGCTTCAGAATGGATAGAGAGGTGCAAAAACGGGTTAGTTACGGCCAAAATTAGCTGAAGAAGTGTTAGAGGTGTGCAAACCCGCGTTGGAAAAGGAAAAATATGGCTTGAAACGGGTTGCAAGTGGGCAAAAACGGTTTCGAAGTAGTCAAAGTTGGCATAAAAGTGTTAGACATGAGCAAACATGGGTTAGAAATGGAGAAAACCAGCTGCAAAGAATGGTTAGAGAAGTGCAAAACTGGCTGAGAAATGACCAAACATGGCCTGAAGTGGGTTAAAAATGGCTTAAAGAAGGTTAGAAATGGCCAAAAATGGCTTCAGAATGGATAGAGAGGTGCAAAAACGGGTTAGTTACGTTCAAAATTGGCCCCACATGAGTTAGAGGTGTGCAAACCCGTGTTGGAAAAGGCAAAATACGGCTTGAAACGGGTTGCAAGTGGGCAAAAACGGTTTCGAAGTAGTCAAAGTTGGCATAAAAGTGTTAGACATGAGCAAACATGGGTTAGAAATGGAGAAAACCAGCTGGAAAGAATGGTTAGAGAAGTGCAAAACTTGCTGAGAAATGACCAAACATGGCTTGAAGTGGGTTAAAAATGTCTTAAAGAGGGTTAGAAATGGCCAAAAATGGCTTCAAAAGGGATAGAGATGTGCAAAATGGGTTAGTTACGGCCAAAATTGGCCCCAGATGGGTTAGAGGTGTGCAAACCTGGGTTGGAAAATGAAAAATAAGGCTTGAAACGGGTTGCAAGTGGGCAAAAATGGTTTCGATTTAGTCAAAGTTGGCATAAAAGTTTTAGACACGAGCAAACATGGGTTAGAAATGGACAAAACCAGCTGGAAAAAATGGTTAGAGAAGTGCAAAACTGGCTGAGAAATGACTAATGATGGCTTGAAGTGGGTTAAAAATGTCTTAAAGAGGGTTAGAAATGGCCAAAAATGGCTTCAAAAGGGATAGAGATGTGCAAAATTGGTTAGTTACGGCCAAAATTGGCGCCAGATGTTTTAGAGGTGTGCAAACCTGGGTTGGAAAAGGAAAAATACGGCTTGAAACGGGTTGCAAGTGGGCAAAAACGGTTTCGAAGTAGTCAAAGTTGGCATAAAAGTGTTAGACATGAGCAAACAATGGTTAGAAATGGAGAAAACCAGCTAGAAAAAATGGTTAGAGAAGTGCAAAACTTGCTGAGAAATGACCAAACATGGCTTGAAGTGGGTTAAAAATGTCTTAAAGAGGGTTAGAAATGGCCAAAAATGGCTTCAAAAGGGATAGAGATGTGCAAAATGGGTTAGTTACTGCCAAAATTGGCCCCAGATGGGTTAGAGTTGTGCAAACCTGGGTTGGAAAAGGAAAAATAAGGCTTGAAACGGGTTGCAAGTGGGCAAAAATGGTTTCGAAGTAGTCAAAGTTGGCATAAAAGTGTTAGACATGAGCAAACAAGGGTTAGAAATGGACTAAACCAGCTGGAAAAAATGGTTAGAGAAGTGCAAAACTGGCTGAGAAATGACTAATGATGGCTTGAAGTGTGTTAAAAATGGCTTAAAGAGGGTTAGAAATGGCCAAAAATGGCTTCAAAATAGATAGAGAGGTGCAAAAACGGGTTAGTTACGGCCAAAATTGGCTAAAGAAGTGTTAGAAGTGTGCAAACCTGGGTTTGAAAAGGAAAAATATGGCTTGAAACGGGTTGCAAGTGGGCAAAAATGGTTTCGAAGTAGTCAAAGTTGGCATAAAAGTGTTAGACACGAGCAAACATGGGTTAGAAATGGACAAAACCAGCTGGAAAAAATGGTTAGAGAAGTGCAAAACTGGCTGAGAAATGACTAATGATGGCTTGAAGTGGGTTAAAAATGTCTTAAAGAGGGTTAGAAATGGCCAAAAATGGCTTCAAAAGGGATAGAGATGTGCAAAATGGGTTAGTTACGGCCAAAATTGGCCCCAGATGGGTTAGAGGTGTGCAAACCTGGGTTGGAAAAGGAAAAATAAGGCTTGAAACGGGTTGCAAGTGGGCAAAAATGGTTTCGATGTAGTCAAAGTTGGCATAAAAGTGTTAGACACGAGCAAACATGGGTTAGAAATGGACAAAACCAGCTGGAAAAAATGGTTAGAGAAGTGCAAAACTGGCTGAGAAATGACTAATGATGGCTTGAAGTGGGTTAAAAATGTCTTAAAGAGGGTTAGAAATGGCCAAAAATGGCTTCAAAAGGGATAGAGATGTGCAAAATTGGTTAGTTACGGCCAAAATTGGCGCCAGATGTTTTAGAGGTGTGCAAACCCGGGTTGGAAAAGGAAAAATATGGCTTGAAACGGGTTGCAAGTGGGCAAAAATGGTTTCGAAGTAGTCAAAGTTGGCATAAAAGTGTTAGACATGAGCAAACAAGGGTTAGAAATGGAGAAAACCAGCTGCAAAGAATGGTTAGAGAAGTGCAAAACTGGCTGAGAAATGACCAAACATGGCCTGAAGTGGGTTAAAAATGGCTTAAAGAAGGTTAGAAATTGCCAAAAATGGCTTCAGAATGGATAGAGAGGTGCAAAAACGGGTTAGTTACGGCCAAAATTGGCCCCACATGAGTTAGAGGTGTGCAAACCCGTGTTGGAAAAGGCAAAATACGGCTTGAAACGGGTTGCAAGTGGGCAGAAACTGTTTCGAAGTAGTCAAAGTTGGCATAAAAGTGTTAGACATGAGCAAACATGGGTTAGAAATGGAGAAAACCAGCTGCAAAGAATGGTTAGAGAAGTGCAAAACTTGCTGAGAAATGACCAAACATGGCTTGAAGTGGGTTAAAAATGTCTTAAAGAGGGTTAGAAATGGCCAAAAATGGCTTCAAAAGGGATAGAGATGTGCAAAATGGGTTAGTTACGGCCAAAATTGGCCCCAGATGGGTTAGAGGTGTGCAAACCTGGGTTGGAAAAGGAAAAATAAGGCTTGAAACGGGTTGCAAGTGGGCAAAAATGGTTTCGAAGTAGTCAAAGTTGGCATAAAAGTGTTAGACATGAGCAAACAAGGGTTAGAAATGGAGAAAACCAGCTGGAAAAAATGGTTAGAGAAGTGCAAAACTGGCTGAGAAATGACTAATGATGGCTTGAAGTGGGTTAAAAATGTCTTAAAGAGGGTTAGAAATGGCCAAAAATGGCTTCAAAAGGGATAGAGATATGCAAAATTGGTTAGTTACGGCCAAAATTGGCGCCAGATGTTTTAGAGGTGTGCAAACCTGGGTTGGAAAAGGAAAAATACGGCTTGAAACGGGTTGCAAGTGGGCAAAAACGGTTTCGAAGTAGTCGAAGTTGGCATAAAAGTGTTAGACATGAGCAAACATGGGTTAGAAATGGACAAAACCAGCTGGAAAGAATGGTTAGAGAAGTGCAAAGCTGGCTGAGAAATGACCAAACATGGCCTGAAGTGGGTTAAAAATGGCTTAAAGAAGGTTAGAAATGGCCAAAAATGGCTTCAGAATGGATAGAGAGGTGCAAAAACGGGTTAGTTACGGCCAAAATTAGCTGAAGAAGTGTTAGAAGTGTGCAAACCTGGGTTGGAAAAGGCAAAATATGCCTTGAAACGGGTTGCAAGTGGGCAAAAACGGTTTCGAAGTAGTCAAAGTTGGCATAAAAGTGTTAGACATGAGCAAACATGGGTTAGAAATGGAGAAAACCAGCTGCAAAGAATGGTTAGAGAAGTGCAAAACTGGCTGAGAAATGACTAATGATGGCTTGAAGAGGGTTAAAAATGTCTTAAAGAGGGTTAGAAATGGCCAAAAATGGCTTCAAAAGGGATAGAGATGTGCAAATTGGGTTAGTTACGGCCAAAATTGGCCCCAGATGGGTTAGAGGTGTGCAAACCTGGGTTGGAAAAGGAAAAATAAGGCTTGAAACGGGTTGCAAGTGGGCAAAAATGGTTTCGATGTAGTCAAAGTTGGCATAAAAGTGTTAGACATGAGCAAACAAGGGTTAGAAATGGACTAAACCAGCTGGAAAAAATGGTTAGAGAAGTGCAAAACTTGCTGAGAAATGACCAAACATGGCTTGAAGTGTGTTAAAAATGGCTTAAAGAGGGTTAGAAATGGCCAAAAATGGCTTCAAAATAGATAGAGAGGTGCAAAAACGGGTTAGTTACGGCCAAAATTGGCTAAAGAAGTGTTAGAAGTGTGCAAACCTGGGTTGGAAAAGGAAAAATATGCCTTGAAACGGGTTGCAAGTGGGCAAAAATGGTTTCGAAGTAGTCAAAGTTGGCATAAAAGTGTTAGACACGAGCAAACATGGGTTAGAAATGGACAAAACCAGCTGTAAAAAATGGTTAGAGAAGTGCAAAACTGGCTGAGAAATGACTAATGATGGCTTGAAGTGGGTTAAAAATGTCTTAAAGAGGGTTAGAAATGGCCAAAAATGGCTTCAAAAGGGATAGAGATGTGCAAATTGGGTTAGTTACGGCCAAAATTGGCCCCAGATGGGTTAGAGGTGTGCAAACCTGGGTTGGAAAAGGAAAAATAAGGCTTGAAACGGGTTGCAAGTGGGCAAAAATGGTTTCGAAGTAGTCAAAGTTGGCATAAAAGTGTTAGACATGAGCAAACAAGGGTTAGAAATGGACTAAACCAGCTGAAAAAAAATGGTTAGAGAAGTGCAAAACTTGCTGAGAAATGACCAAACATGGCTTGAAGTGTGTTAAAAATGGATTAAAGAGGGTTAGAAATGGCCAAAAATGGCTTCAAAAGGGATAGAGATGTGCAAAATTGGTTAGTTACGGCCAAAATTGGCGCCAGATGTTTTAGAGGTGTGCAAACCCGGGTTGGAAAAGGAAAAATATGGCTTGAAACGGGTAGCAAGTGGGCAAAAATGGTTTCGAAGTAGTCAAAGTTGGCATAAAAGTGTTAGACATGAGCAAACAAGGGTTAGAAATGGACTAAACCAGCTGAAAAAAATGATTAGAGAAGAGCAAAACTGGCTGAGACATGACCAAACATGGCCTGAAGTGGGTTAAAAATGGCTTAAAGAAGGTTAGAAATGGCCAAAAATGGCTTCAGAATGGATAGAGAGGTACAAAAACGGGTTAGTTACGGCCAAAATTAGCTGAAGAAGTGTTAGAGGTGTGCAAACCCGCGTTGGAAAAGGAAAAATATGGCTTGAAACGGGTTGCAAGTGGGCAAAAACGGTTTCGAAGTAGTCAAAGTTGGCATAAAAGTGTTAGACATGAGCAAACATGGGTTAGAAATGGAGAAAACCAGCTGCAAAGAATGGTTAGAGAAGTGCAAAACTGGCTGAGAAATGACCAAACATGGCCTGAAGTGGGTTAAAAATGGCTTAAAGAAGGTTAGAAATGGCCAAAAATGGCTTCAGAATGGATAGAGAGGTGCAAAAACGGGTTAGTTACGGCCAAAATTGGCCCCACATGAGTTAGAGGTGTGCAAACCCGTGTTGGAAAAGGCAAAATACGGCTTGAAACGGGTTGCAAGTGGGCAGAAACTGTTTCGAAGTAGTCAAAGTTGGCATAAAAGTGTTAGACATGAGCAAACATGGGTTAGAAATGGAGAAAACCAGCTGCAAAGAATGGTTAGAGAAGTGCAAAACTTGCTGAGAAATGACCAAACATGGCTTGAAGTGGGTTAAAAATGTCTTAAAGAAGGTTAGAAATGGCCAAAAATGGCTTCAAACGGGATAGAGATGTGCAAAATGGGTTAGTTACGGCCAAAACTGGCCCCAGATGGGTTAGAGGTGTGCAAACCTGGGTTGGAAAAGGAAAAATATGGCTTGAAACGGGTTGCAAGTGGGCAAAAATGGTTTCGATTTAGTCAAAGTTGGCATAAAAGTGTTAGACATGAGCAAACATGGGTTAGAAATGGACAAAACCAGCTGGAAAAAATGGTTAGAGAAGTGCAAAACTGGCTGAGAAATGACCAAACATGGCCTGAAGTGGGTTAAAAATGGCTTAAAGAAGGTTAGAAATGGCCAAAAATGGCTTCAGAATGGATAGAGAGGTGCAAAAACGGGTTAGTTACGGCCAAAATTAGCTGAAGAAGTGTTAGAAGTGTGCAAACCTGGGTTGGAAAAGGCAAAATATGCCTTGAAACGGGTTGCAAGTGGGCAAAAACGGTTTCGAAGTAGTCAAAGTTGGCATAAAAGTGTTAGACATGAGCAAACATGGGTTAGAAATGGAGAAAACCAGCTGCAAAGAATGGTTAGAGAAGTGCAAAACTGGCTGAGAAATGACTAATGATGGCTTGAAGAGGGTTAAAAATGTCTTAAAGAGGGTTAGAAATGGCCAAAAATGGCTTCAAAAGGGATAGAGATGTGCAAATTGGGTTAGTTACGGCCAAAATTGGCCCCAGATGGGTTAGAGGTGTGCAAACCTGGGTTGGAAAAGGAAAAATAAGGCTTGAAACGGGTTGCAAGTGGGCAAAAATGGTTTCGATGTAGTCAAAGTTGGCATAAAAGTGTTAGACATGAGCAAACAAGGGTTAGAAATGGACTAAACCAGCTGGAAAAAATGGTTAGAGAAGTGCAAAACTTGCTGAGAAATGACCAAACATGGCTTGAAGTGTGTTAAAAATGGCTTAAAGAGGGTTAGAAATGGCCAAAAATGGCTTCAAAATAGATAGAGAGGTGCAAAAACGGGTTAGTTACGGCCAAAATTGGCTAAAGAAGTGTTAGAAGTGTGCAAACCTGGGTTGGAAAAGGAAAAATATGCCTTGAAACGGGTTGCAAGTGGGCAAAAATGGTTTCGAAGTAGTCAAAGTTGGCATAAAAGTGTTAGACACGAGCAAACATGGGTTAGAAATGGACAAAACCAGCTGAAAAAAAATGGTTAGAGAAGTGCAAAACTGGCTGAGAAATGACTAATGATGGCTTGAAGTGGGTTAAAAATGTCTTAAAGAGGGTTAGAAATGGCCAAAAATGGCTTCAAAAGGGATAGAGATGTGCAAAATTGGTTAGTTACGGCCAAAATTGGCGCCAGATGTTTTAGAGGTGTGCAAGCCCGGGTTGGAAAAGGAAAAATATGGCTTGAAACGGGTTGCAAGTGGGCAAAAATGGTTTCGAAGTAGTCAAAGTTGGCATAAAAGTGTTAGACATGAGCAAACAAGGGTTAGAAATGGACTAAACCAGCTGAAAAAAATGATTAGAGAAGAGCAAAACTGGCTGAGACATGACCAAACATGGCCTGAAGTGGGTTAAAAATGGCTTAAAGAGGGTTAGAAATGGCCAAAAATGGCTTCAGAATGGATAGAGAGGTACAAAAACGGGTTAGTTACGGCCAAAATTAGCTGAAGAAGTGTTAGAGGTGTGCAAACCCGCGTTGGAAAAGGAAAAATATGGCTTGAAACGGGTTGCAAGTGGGCAAAAACGGTTTCGAAGTAGTCAAAGTTGGCATAAAAGTGTTAGACATGAGCAAACAAGGGTTAGAAATGGAGAAAACCAGCTGCAAAGAATGGTTAGAGAAGTGCAAAACTTGCTGAGAAATGACCAAACATGGCTTGAAGTGGGTTAAAAATGTCTTAAAGAGGGTTAGAAATGGCCAAAAATGGCTTCAAAAGGGATAGAGATGTGCAAAATGGGTTAGTTACGGCCAAAATTGGCCCCAGATGCGTTAGAGGTGTGCAAACCTGGGTTGGAAAAGGAAAAATAAGGCTTGAAACGGGTTGCAAGTGGGCAAAAATGGTTTCGAAGTAGTCAAAGTTGGCATAAAAGTGTTAGACATGAGCAAACAAGGGTTAGAAATGGACTAAACCAGCTGGAAAAAAATGGTTAGAGAAGTGCAAAACTTGCTGAGAAATGACCAAACATGGCTTGAAGTGTGTTAAAAATGGATTAAAGAGGGTTAGAAATGGCCAAAAATAGCTTCAAAAAGGGATAGAGATGTGCAAAATAGGTTATTTACGGCCAAAATTGGCGCCAGATGTTTTAGAGGTGTGCAAACCTGGGTTGGAAAAGGAAAAATATGGCTTGAAACGGGTAGCAAGTGGGCAAAAATGGTTTCGAAGTAGTCAAAGTTGGCATAAAAGTGTTAGACATGAGCAAACAAGGGTTAGAAATGGACTAAACCAGCTGAAAAAAAGGATTAGAGAAGAGCAAAACTGGCTGAGACATGACCAAACATGGCCTGAAGTGGGTTAAAAATGGCTTAAAGAAGGTTAGAAATGGCCAAAAATGGCTTCAGAATGGATAGAGAGGTACAAAAACGGGTTAGTTACGGCCAAAATTAGCTGAAGAAGTGTTAGAGGTGTGCAAACCCGCGTTGGAAAAGGAAAAATATGGCTTGAAACGGGTTGCAAGTGGGCAAAAACGGTTTCGAAGTAGTCAAAGTTGGCATAAAAGTGTTAGACATGAGCAAACATGGGTTAGAAATGGAGAAAACCAGCTGCAAAGAATGGTTAGAGAAGTGCAAAACTGGCTGAGAAATGACCAAACATGGCCTGAAGTGGGTTAAAAATGGCTTAAAGAAGGTTAGAAATGGCCAAAAATGGCTTCAGAATGGATAGAGAGGTGCAAAAACGGGTTAGTTACGGCCAAAATTGGCCCCACATGAGTTAGAGGTGTGCAAACCCGTGTTGGAAAAGGCAAAATACGGCTTGAAACGGGTTGCAAGTGGGCAGAAACTGTTTCGAAGTAGTCAAAGTTGGCATAAAAGTGTTAGACATGAGCAAACATGGGTTAGAAATGGAGAAAACCAGCTGCAAAGAATGGTTAGAGAAGTGCAAAACTTGCTGAGAAATGACCAAACATGGCTTGAAGTGGGTTAAAAATGTCTTAAAGAGGGTTAGAAATGGCCAAAAATGGCTTCAAAAGGGATAGAGATGTGCAAAATGGGTTAGTTACGGCCAAAATTGGCCCCAGATGGGTTAGAGGTGTGCAAACCTGGGTTGGAAAAGGAAAAATAAGGCTTGAAACGGGTTGCAAGTGGGCAAAAATGGTTTCGATTTAGTCAAAGTTGGCATAAAAGTGTTAGACATGAGCAAACATGGGTTAGAAATGGACAAAACCAGCTGGAAAAAATGGTTAGAGAAGTGCAAAACTGGCTGAGAAATGACTAATGATGGCTTGAAGTGGGTTAAAAATGTCTTAAAGAGGGTTAGAAATGGCCAAAAATGGCTTCAAAAGGGATAGAGATGTGCAAAATTGGTTAGTTACGGCCAAAATTGGCGCCAGATGTTTTAGAGGTGTGCAAACCTGGGTTGGAAAAGGAAAAATACGGCTTGAAACGGGTTGCAAGTGGGCAAAAACGGTTTCGAAGTAGTCAAAGTTGGCATAAAAGTGTTAGACATGAGCAAACATGGGTTAGAAATGGAGAAAACCAGCTGAAAAAAATGGTTAGAGAAGTGCAAAACTTCCTGAGAAATGACCAAACATGGCTTGAAGTGGGTTAAAAATGGCTTAAAGAAGGTTAGAAATGGCCAAAAATGGCTTCAGAATGGATAGAGAGGTGCAAAAACGGGTTAGTTACGGCCAAAATTGGCCCCACATGAGTTAGAGGTGTGCAAACCCGTGTTGGAAAAGGCAAAATACGGCTTGAAACGGGTTGCAAGTGGGCAAAAACTGTTTCGAAGTAGTCAAAGTTGGCATAAAAGTGTTAGACATGAGCAAACATGGGTTAGAAATGGAGAAAACCAGCTGCAAAGAATGGTTAGAGAAGTGCAAAACTTGCTGAGAAATGACCAAACATGGCTTGAAGTGGGTTAAAAATGTCTTAAAGAGGGTTAGAAATGGCCAAAAATGGCTTCAAAAGGGATAGAGATGTGCAAAATGGGTTAGTTACGGCCAAAATTGGCCCCAGATGGGTTAGAGGTGTGCAAACCTGGGTTGTAAAAGGAAAAATAAGGCTTGAAACGGGTTGCAAGTGGGCAAAAATGGTTTCGATTTAGTCAAAGTTGGCATAAAAGTTTTAGACACGAGCAAACATGGGTTAGAAATGGACAAAACCAGCTGGAAAAAAATGGTTAGAGAAGTGCAAAACTGGCTGAGAAATGACTAATGATGGCTTGAAGTGGGTTAAAAATGTCTTAAAGAGGGTTAGAAATGGCCAAAAATGGCTTCAAAAGGGATAGAGATGTGCAAAATTGGTTAGTTACGGCCAAAATTGGCGCCAGATGTTTTAGAGGGGTGCAAACCTGGGTTGGAAAAGGAAAAATACGGCTTGAAACGGGTTGCAAGTGGGCAAAAACGGTTTCGAAGTAGTCAAAGTTGGCATAAAAGTGTTAGACATGAGCAAACATGGGTTAGAAATGGAGAAAACCAGCTGAAAAAAATGGTTAGAGAAGTGCAAAACTTCCTGAGAAATGACCAAACATGGCTTGAAGTGGGTTAAAAATGGCTTAAAGAAGGTTAGAAATGGCCAAAAATGGCTTCAGAATGGATAGAGAGGTGCAAAAACGGGTTAGTTACGGCCAAAATTGGCCCCACATGAGTTAGAGGTGTGCAAACCCGTGTTGGAAAAGGCAAAATACGGCTTGAAACGGGTTGCAAGTGGGCAGAAACTGTTTCGAAGTAGTCAAAGTTGGCATAAAAGTGTTAGACATGAGCAAACATGGGTTAGAAATGGAGAAAACCAGCTGCAAAGAATGGTTAGAGAAGTGCAAAACTTGCTGAGAAATGACCAAACATGGCTTGAAGTGGGTTAAAAATGTCTTAAAGAGGGTTAGAAATGGCCAAAAATGGCTTCAAAATGGATAGAGATGTGCAAAATGGGTTAGTTACGGCCAAAATTGGCCCCAGATGGGTTAGAGGTGTGCAAACCTGGGTTGGAAAAGGAAAAATAAGGCTTGAAACGGGTTGCAAGTGGGCAAAAATGGTTTCGATTTAGTCAAAGTTGGCATAAAAGTTTTAGACACGAGCAAACATGGGTTAGAAATGGACAAAACCAGCTGGAAAAAATGGTTAGAGAAGTGCAAAACTGGCTGAGAAATGACTAATGATGGCTTGAAGTGGGTTAAAAATGTCTTAAAGAGGGTTAGAAATGGCCAAAAATGGCTTCAAAAGGGATAGAGATGTGCAAAATTGGTTAGTTACGGCCAAAATTGGCGCCAGATGTTTTAGAGGGGTGCAAACCTGGGTTGGAAAAGGAAAAATACGGCTTGAAACGGGTTGCAAGTGGGCAAAAACGGTTTCGAAGTAGTCAAAGTTGGCATAAAAGTGTTAGACATGAGCAAACATGGGTTAGAAATGGAGAAAACCAGCTGCAAAGAATGGTTAGAGAAGTGCAAAACTTCCTGAGAAATGACCAAACATGGCCTGAAGTGGGTTAAAAATGGCTTAAAGAAGGTTAGAAATGGCCAAAAATGGCTTCAAAAGGGATAGAGATGTGCAAAATGGGTTAGTTACGGCCAAAATTGGCCCCAGATGGGTTAGAGGTGTGCAAACCTGGGTTGGAAAAGGAAAAATAAGGCTTGAAACGGGTTGCAAGTGGGCAAAAATGGTTTCGAAGTAGTCAAAGTTGGCATAAAAGTGTTAGACATGAGCAAACAAGGGTTAGAAATGGACTAAACCAGCTGAAAAAAATGATTAGAGAAGAGCAAAACTGGCTGAGACATGACCAAACATGGCCTGAAGTGGGTTAAAAATGGCTTAAAGAAGGTTAGAAATGGCCAAAAATGGCTTCAGAATGGATAGAGAGGTACAAAAACGGGTTAGTTACGGCCAAAATTAGCTGAAGAAGTGTTAGAGGTGTGCAAACCCGCGTTGGAAAAGGAAAAATATGGCTTGAAACGGGTTGCAAGTGGGCAAAAACGGTTTCGAAGTAGTCAAAGTTGGCATAAAAGTGTTAGACATGAGCAAACATGGGTTAGAAATGGAGAAAACCAGCTGCAAAGAATGGTTAGAGAAGTGCAAAACTTGCTGAGAAATGACCAAACATGGCTTGAAGTGGGTTAAAAATGTCTTAAAGAGGGTTAGAAATGGCCAAAAATGGCTTCAAAAGGGATAGAGATGTGCAAAATGGGTTAGTTACGGCCAAAATTGGCCCCAGATGGGTTAGAGGTGTGCAAACCTGGGTTGGAAAAGGAAAAATATGGCTTGAAACGGGTTGCAAGTGGGCAAAAATGGTTTCGAAGTAGTCAAAGTTGGCATAAAAGTGTTAGACATGAGCAAACAAGGGTTAGAAATGGACTAAACCAGCTGGAAAAAATGGTTAGAGAAGTGCAAAACTTGCTGAGAAATGACCAAACATGGCTTGAAGTGTGTTAAAAATGGATTAAAGAGGGTTAGAAATGGCCAAAAATGGCTTCAAAAGGGATAGAGATGTGCAAAATTGGTTAGTTACGGCCAAAATTGGCGTCAGATGTTTTAGAGGTGTGCAAACCCGGGTTGGAAAAGGAAAAATATGGCTTGAAACGGGTAGCAAGTGGGCAAAAATGGTTTCGAAGTAGTCAAAGTTGGCATAAAAGTGTTAGACATGAGCAAACAAGGGTTAGAAATGGACTAAACCAGCTGAAAAAAAGGATTAGAGAAGAGCAAAACTGGCTGAGACATGACCAAACATGGCCTGAAGTGGGTTAAAAATGGCTTAAAGAGGGTTAGAAATGGCCAAAAATGGCTTCAAAATGGATAGAGAGGTACAAAAACGGGTTAGTTACGGCCAAAATTAGCTGAAGAAGTGTTAGAGGTGTGCAAACCCGCGTTGGAAAAGGAAAAATATGGCTTGAAACGGGTTGCAAGTGGGCAAAAACGGTTTCGAAGTAGTCAAAGTTGGCATAAAAGTGTTAGACATGAGCAAACATGGGTTAGAAATGGAGAAAACCAGCTGCAAAGAATGGTTAGAGAAGTGCAAAACTTCCTGAGAAATGACCAAACATGGCCTGAAGTGGGTTAAAAATGGCTTAAAGAAGGTTAGAAATGGCCAAAAATGGCTTCAGAATGGATAGAGAGGTGCAAAAACGGGTTAGTTACGGCCAAAATTGGCCCCACATGAGTTAGAGGTGTGCAAACCCGTGTTGGAAAAGGCAAAATACGGCTTGAAACGGGTTGCAAGTGGGCAGAAACTGTTTCGAAGTAGTCAAAGTTGGCATAAAAGTGTTAGACATGAGCAAACATGGGTTAGAAATGGAGAAAACCAGCTGCAAAGAATGGTTAGAGAAGTGCAAAACTTGCTGAGAAATGACCAAACATGGCTTGAAGTGGGTTAAAAATGTGTTAAAGAGGGTTAGAAATGGCCAAAAATGGCTTCAAAAGGGATAGAGATGTGCAAAATGGGTTAGTTACGGCCAAAACTGGCCCCAGATGGGTTAGAGGTGTGCAAACCTGGGTTGGAAAAGGAAAAATAAGGCTTGAAACGGGTTGCAAGTGGGCAAAAATGGTTTCGAAGTAGTCAAAGTTGGCATAAAAGTGTTAGACATGAGCAAACAAGGGTTAGAAATGGACTAAACCAGCTGGAAAAAATGGTTAGAGAAGTGCAAAACTTCCTGAGAAATGACCAAACATGGCTTGAAGTGTGTTAAAAATGGCTTAAAGAAGGTTAGAAATGGCCAAAAATGGCTTCAGAATGGATAGAGAGGTACAAAAACGGGTTAGTTACGGCCAAAATTAGCTGAAGAAGTGTTAGAGGTGTGCAAACCCGCGTTGGAAAAGGAAAAATATGGCTTGAAACGGGTTGCAAGTGGGCAAAAACGGTTTCGAAGTAGTCAAAGTTGGCATAAAAGTGTTAGACATGAGCAAACATGGGTTAGAAATGGAGAAAACCAGCTGAAAAAAATGGTTAGAGAAGTGCAAAACTTGCTGAGAAATGACCAAACATGGCTTGAAGTGGGTTAAAAATGTCTTAAAGAGGGTTAGAAATGGCCAAAAATGGCTTCAAAAGGGATAGAGATGTGCAAAATGGGTTAGTTACGGCCAAAACTGGCCCCAGATGGGTTAGAGGTGTGCAAACCTGGGTTGGAAAAGGAAAAATAAGGCTTGAAACGGGTTGCAAGTGGGCAAAAATGGTTTCGAAGTAGTCAAAGTTGGCATAAAAGTGTTAGACATGAGCAAACAAGGGTTAGAAATGGACTAAACCAGCTGAAAAAAATGATTAGAGAAGAGCAAAACTGGCTGAGACATGACCAAACATGGCCTGAAGTGGGTTAAAAATGGCTTAAAGAAGGTTAGAAATGGCCAAAAATGGCTTCAGAATGGATAGAGAGGTACAAAAACGGGTTAGTTACGGCCAAAATTAGCTGAAGAAGTGTTAGAGGTGTGCAAACCCGTGTTGGAAAAGGAAAAATATGGCTTGAAACGGGTTGCAAGTGGGCAAAAACGGTTTCGAAGTAGTCAAAGTTGGCATAAAAGTGTTAGACATGAGCAAACATGGGTTAGAAATGGAGAAAACCAGCTGGAAAGAATGGTTAGAGAAGTGCAAAACTTGCTGAGAAATGACCAAACATGGCTTGAAGTGGGTTAAAAATGTGTTAAAGAGGGTTAGAAATGGCCAAAAATGGCTTCAAAAGGGATAGAGATGTGCAAAATGGGTTAGTTACGGCCAAAATTGGCCCCAGATGGGTTAGAGGTGTGCAAACCTGGGTTGGAAAAGGAAAAATAAGGCTTGAAACGGGTTGCAAGTGGGCAAAAATGGTTTCGAAGTAGTCAAAGTTGGCATAAAAGTGTTAGACATGAGCAAACAAGGGTTAGAAATGGACTAAACCAGCTGGAAAAAATGGTTAGAGAAGTGCAAAACTTGCTGAGAAATGACCAAACATGGCTTGAAGTGTGTTAAAAATGGCTTAAAGAGGGTTAGAAATGGCCAAAAATGGCTTCAAAAGGGATAGAGATGTGCAAAATTGGTTAGTTACGGCCAAAATTGGCGTCAGATGTTTTAGAGGTGTGCAAACCCGGGTTGGAAAAGGAAAAATATGGCTTGAAACGGGTAGCAAGTGGGCAAAAATGGTTTCGAAGTAGTCAAAGTTGGCATAAAAGTGTTAGACATGAGCAAACAAGGGTTAGAAATGGACTAAACCAGCTGAAAAAAATGATTAGAGAAGAGCAAAACTGGCTGAGACATGACCAAACATGGCCTGAAGTGGGTTAAAAATGGCTTAAAGAAGTTTAGAAATGGCCAAAAATGGCTTCAGAATGGATAGAGAGGTACAAAAACGGGTTAGTTACGGCCAAAATTAGCTGAAGAAGTGTTAGAGGTGTGCAAACCCGCGTTGGAAAAGGAAAAATATGGCTTGAAACGGGTTGCAAGTGTGCAAAAACGGTTTCGAAGTAGTCAAAGTTGGCATAAAAGTGTTAGACATGAGCAAACATGGGTTAGAAATGGAGAAAACCAGCTGCAAAGAATGGTTAGAGAAGTGCAAAACTGGCTGAGAAATGACCAAACATGGCCTGAAGTGGGTTAAAAATGGCTTAAAGAAGGTTAGAAATGGCCAAAAATGGCTTCAGAATGGATAGAGAGGTGCAAAAACGGGTTAGTTACGGCCAAAATTGGCCCCACATGAGTTAGAGGTGTGCAAACCCGTGTTGGAAAAGGCAAAATACGGCTTGAAACGGGTTGCAAGTGGGCAGAAACTGTTTCGAAGTAGTCAAAGTTGGCATAAAAGTGTTAGACATGAGCAAACATGGGTTAGAAATGGAGAAAACCAGCTGCAAAGAATGGTTAGAGAAGTGCAAAACTTGCTGAGAAATGACCAAACATGGCTTGAAGTGGGTTAAAAATGTGTTAAAGAGGGTTAGAAATGGCCAAAAATGGCTTCAAACGGGATAGAGATGTGCAAAATGGGTTAGTTACGGCCAAAACTGGCCCCAGATGGGTTAGAGGTGTGCAAACCTGGGTTGGAAAAGGAAAAATATGGCTTGAAACGGGTTGCAAGTGGGCAAAAATGGTTTCGAAGTAGTCAAAGTTGGCATAAAAGTGTTAGACATGAGCAAACAAGGGTTAGAAATGGACTAAACCAGCTGAAAAAAAATGGTTAGAGAAGTGCAAAACTTGCTGAGAAATGACCAAACATGGCTTGAAGTGTGTTAAAAATGTCTTAAAGAAGGTTAGAAATGGCCAAAAATGGCTTCAGAATGGATAGAGAGGTGCAAAAACGGGTTAGTTACGGCCAAAATTAGCTGAAGAAGTGTTAGAGGTGTGCAAACCCGCGTTGGAAAAGGAAAAATATGGCTTGAAACGGGTTGCAAGTGGGCAAAAACGGTTTCGAAGTAGTCAAAGTTGGCATAAAAGTGTTAGACATGAGCAAACATGGGTTAGAAATGGAGAAAACCAGCTGCAAAGAATGGTTAGAGAAGTGCAAAACTTGCTGAGAAATGACCAAACATGGCTTGAAGTGGGTTAAAAATGTCTTAAAGAGGGTTAGAAATGGCCAAAAATGGCTTCAAAAGGGATAGAGATGTGCAAAATGGGTTAGTTACGGCCAAAATTGGCCCCAGATGGGTTAGAGGTGTGCAAACCTGGGTTGGAAAAGGAAAAATAAGGCTTGAAACGGGTTGCAAGTGGGCAAAAATGGTTTCGAAGTAGTCAAAGTTGGCATAAAAGTGTTAGACATGAGCAAACAAGGGTTAGAAATGGACTAAACCAGCTGAAAAAAATGATTAGAGAAGAGCAAAACTGGCTGAGACATGACCAAACATGGCCTGAAGTGGGTTAAAAATGGCTTAAAGAAGGTTAGAAATGGCCAAAAATGGCTTCAAAATGGATAGAGAGGTACAAAAACGGGTTAGTTACGGCCAAAATTAGCTGAAGAAGTGTTAGAGGTGTGCAAACCCGTGTTGGAAAAGGAAAAATATGGCTTGAAACGGGTTGCAAGTGGGCAAAAACGGTTTCGAAGTAGTCAAAGTTGGCATAAAAGTGTTAGACATGAGCAAACATGGGTTAGAAATGGAGAAAACCAGCTGGAAAAAATGGTTAGAGAAGTGCAAAACTTGCTGAGAAATGACCAAACATGGCTTGAAGTGGGTTAAAAATGTGTTAAAGAGGGTTAGAAATGGCCAAAAATGGCTTCAAAAGGGATAGAGATGTGCAAAATGGGTTAGTTACGGCCAAATTTGGCCCCAGATGGGTTAGAGGTGTGCAAACCTGGGTTGGAAAAGGAAAAATAAGGCTTGAAACGGGTTGCAAGTGGGCAAAAATGGTTTCGAAGTAGTCAAAGTTGGCATAAAAGTGTTAGACATGAGCAAACAAGGGTTAGAAATGGACTAAACCAGCTGGAAAAAATGGTTAGAGAAGTGCAAAACTTGCTGAGAAATGACCAAACATGGCTTGAAGTGTGTTAAAAATGGATTAAAGAGGGTTAGAAATGGCCAAAAATGGCTTCAAAAGGGATAGAGATGTGCAAAATTGGTTAGTTACGGCCAAAATTGGCGTCAGATGTTTTAGAGGTGTGCAAACCCGGGTTGGAAAAGGAAAAATATGGCTTGAAACGGGTAGCAAGTGGGCAAAAATGGTTTCGAAGTAGTCAAAGTTGGCATAAAAGTGTTAGACATGAGCAAACAAGGGTTAGAAATGGACTAAACCAGCTGAAAAAAAAATGATTAGAGAAGAGCAAAACTGGCTGAGACATGACCAAACATGGCCTGAAGTGGGTTAAAAATGGCTTAAAGAAGGTTAGAAATGGCCAAAAATGGCTTCAGAATGGATAGAGAGGTACAAAAACGGGTTAGTTACGGCCAAAATTAGCTGAAGAAGTGTTAGAGGTGTGCAAACCCGCGTTGGAAAAGGAAAAATATGGCTTGAAACGGGTTGCAAGTGGGCAAAAACGGTTTCGAAGTAGTCAAAGTTGGCATAAAAGTGTTAGACATGAGCAAACATGGGTTAGAAATGGAGAAAACCAGCTGCAAAGAATGGTTAGAGAAGTGCAAAACTGGCTGAGAAATGACCAAACATGGCTTGAAGTGGGTTAAAAATGGCTTAAAGAAGTTTAGAAATGGCCAAAAATGGCTTCAGAATGGATAGAGAGGTGCAAAAACGGGTTAGTTACGGCCAAAATTGGCCCCACATGAGTTAGAGGTGTGCAAACCCGTGTTGGAAAAGGCAAAATACGGCTTGAAACGGGTTGCAAGTGGGCAGAAACTGTTTCGAAGTAGTCAAAGTTGGCATAAAAGTGTTAGACATGAGCAAACATGGGTTAGAAATGGAGAAAACCAGCTGCAAAGAATGGTTAGAGAAGTGCAAAACTTGCTGAGAAATGACCAAACATGGCTTGAAGTGGGTTAAAAATGTGTTAGAGGGTTAGAAATGGCCAAAAATGGCTTCAAAAGGGATAGAGATGTGCAAAATGGGTTAGTTACGGCCAAAATTGGCCCCAGATGGGTTAGAGGTGTGCAAACCTGGGTTGGAAAAGGAAAAATAAGGCTTGAAACGGGTTGCAAGTGGGCAAAAATGGTTTCGAAGTAGTCAAAGTTGGCATAAAAGTGTTAGACATGAGCAAACAAGGGTTAGAAATGGACTAAACCAGCTGGAAAAAATGGTTAGAGAAGTGCAAAACTTGCTGAGAAATGACCAAACATGGCTTGAAGTGTGTTAAAAATGGCTTAAAGAGGGTTAGAAATGGCCAAAAATGGCTTCAGAATGGATAGAGAGGTACAAAAACGGGTTAGTTACGGCCAAAATTGGCTGAAGAAGTGTTAGAGGTGTGCAAACCCGCGTTGGAAAAGGAAAAATATGGCTTGAAACGGGTTGCAAGTGGGCAAAAACGGTTTCGAAGTAGTCAAAGTTGGCATAAAAGTGTTAGACATGAGCAAACATGGGTTAGAAATGGAGAAAACCAGCTGCAAAGAATGGTTAGAGAAGTGCAAAACTTGCTGAGAAATGACCAAACATGGCTTGAAGTGGGTTAAAAATGTCTTAAAGAGGGTTAGAAATGGCCAAAAATGGCTTCAAAAGGGATAGAGATGTGCAAAATGGGTTAGTTACGGCCAAAATTGGCCCCAGATGGGTTAGAGGTGTGCAAACCTGGGTTGGAAAAGGAAAAATAAGGCTTGAAACGGGTTGCAAGTGGGCAAAAATGGTTTCGAAGTAGTCAAAGTTGGCATAAAAGTGTTAGACATGAGCAAACAAGGGTTAGAAATGGACTAAACCAGCTGGAAAAAAATGGTTAGAGAAGTGCAAAACTTGCTGAGAAATGACCAAACATGGCTTGAAGTGTGTTAAAAATGTCTTAAAGAGGGTTAGAAATGGCCAAAAATGGCTTCAAAAGGGATAGAGATGTGCAAAATTGGTTAGTTACGGCCAAAATTGGCGCCAGATGTTTTAGAGGTGTGCAAACCCGGGTTGGAAAAGGAAAAATATGGCTTGAAACGGGTTGCAAGTGGGCAAAAATGGTTTCGAAGTAGTCAAAGTTGGCATAAAAGTGTTAGACATGAGCAAACAAGGGTTAGAAATGGACTAAACCAGCTGAAAAAAATGATTAGAGAAGAGCAAAACTGGCTGAGACATGACCAAACATGGCCTGAAGTGGGTTAAAAATGGCTTAAAGAAGGTTAGAAATGGCCAAAAATGGCTTCAGAATGGATAGAGAGGTACAAAAACGGGTTAGTTACGGCCAAAATTAGCTGAAGAAGTGTTAGAGGTGTGCAAACCCGCGTTGGAAAAGGAAAAATATGGCTTGAAACGGGTTGCAAGTGGGCAAAAACGGTTTCGAAGTAGTCAAAGTTGGCATAAAAGTGTTAGACATGAGCAAACATGGGTTAGAAAAGGAGAAAACCAGCTGCAAAGAATGGTTAGAGAAGTGCAAAACTGGCTGAGAAATGACCAAACATGGCCTGAAGTGGGTTAAAAATGGCTTAAAGAAGGTTAGAAATGGCCAAAAATGGCTTCAGAATGGATAGAGAGGTGCAAAAACGGGTTAGTTACGGCCAAAATTGGCCCCACATGAGTTAGAGGTGTGCAAACCCGTGTTGGAAAAGGCAAAATACGGCTTGAAACGGGTTGCAAGTGGGCAGAAACTGTTTCGAAGTAGTCAAAGTTGGCATAAAAGTGTTAGACATGAGCAAACATGGGTTAGAAATGGAGAAAACCAGCTGCAAAGAATGGTTAGAGAAGTGCAAAACTTGCTGAGAAATGACCAAACATGGCTTGAAGTGGGTTAAAAATGTCTTAAAGAGGGTTAGAAATGGCCAAAAATGGCTTCAAACGGGATAGAGATGTGCAAAATGGGTTAGTTACGGCCAAAATTGGCCCCAGATGGGTTAGAGGTGTGCAAACCTGGGTTGGAAAAGGAAAAATATGGCTTGAAACGGGTTGCAAGTGGGCAAAAATGGTTTCGAATTAGTCAAAGTTGGCATAAAAGTGTTAGACATGAGCAAACATGGGTTAGAAATGGACAAAACCAGCTGGAAAAAAATGGTTAGAGAAGTGCAAAACTGGCTGAGAAATGACTAATGATGGCTTGAAGTGGGTTAAAAATGTCTTAAAGAGGGTTAGAAATGGCCAAAAATGGCTTCAAAAGGGATAGAGATGTGCAAAATTGGTTAGTTACGGCCAAAATTGGCGCCAGATGTTTTAGAGGTGTGCAAACCTGGGTTGGAAAAGGAAAAATAAGGCTTGAAACGGGTTGCAAGTGGGCAAAAAACGGTTTCGAAGTAGTCAAAGTTGGCATAAAAGTGTTAGACATGAGCAAACATGGGTTAGAAATGGAGAAAACCAGCTGAAAAAAATGGTTAGAGAAGTGCAAAACTTCCTGAGAAATGACCAAACATGGCTTGAAGTGGGTTAAAAATGGCTTAAAGAAGGTTAGAAATGGCCAAAAATGGCTTCAGAATGGATAGAGAGGTGCAAAAACGGGTTAGTTACGGCCAAAATTGGCCCCAGATGTTTTAGAGGTGTGCAAACCCGTGTTGGAAAAGGCAAAATACGGCTTGAAACGGGTTGCAAGTGGGCAAAAACGGTTTCGAAGTAGTCGAAGTTGGCATAAAAGTGTTAGACATGAGCAAACATGGGTTAGAAATGGAGAAAACCAGCTGCAAAGAATGGTTAGAGAAGTGCAAAGCTGGCTGAGAAATGACCAAACATGGCCTGAAGTGGGTTAAAAATGGCTTAATGAAGGTTAGAAATGGCCAAAAATGGCTTCAGAATGGATAGAGAGGTGCAAAAACGGGTTAGTTACGGCCAAAATTAGCTGAAGAAGTGTTAGAGGTGTGCAAACCCGTGTTGGAAAAGGCAAAATATGGCTTGAAACGGGTTGCAAGTGGGCAAAAAACGGTTTCGAAGTAGTCAAAGTTGGCATAAAAGTGTTAGACATGAGCAAACATGGGTTAGAAATGGAGAAAACCAGCTGAAAAAAATGGTTAGAGAAGTGCAAAACTGGCTGAGAAATGACTAATGATGGCTTGAAGTGGGTTAAAAATGTCTTAAAGAGGGTTAGAAATGGCCAAAAATGGCTTCAAAAGGGATAGAGATGTGCAAAATGGGTTAGTTACGGCCAAAATTGGCCCCAGATGGGTTAGAGGTGTGCAAACCTGGGTTGGAAAAGGAAAAATAAGGCTTGAAACGGGTTGCAAGTGGGCAAAAATGGTTTCGAAGTAGTCAAAGTTGGCATAAAAGTGTTAGACATGAGCAAACAAGGGTTAGAAATGGACTAAACCAGCTGGAAAAAATGGTTAGAGAAGTGCAAAACTTGCTGAGAAATGACCAAACATGGCTTGAAGTGTGTTAAAAATGTCTTAAAGAGGGTTAGAAATGGCCAAAAATGGCTTCAAAAGGGATAGAGATGTGCAAAATGGGTTAGTTACGGCCAAAATTGGCCCCAGATGGGTTAGAGGTGTGCAAACCTGGGTTGGAAAAGGAAAAATATGGCTTGAAACGGGTTGCAAGTGGGCAAAAATGGTTTCGATTTAGTCAAAGTTGGCATAAAAGTGTTAGACATGAGCAAACAAGGGTTAGAAATGGACAAAACCAGCTGGAAAAAATGGTTAGAGAAGTGCAAAACTGGCTGAGAAATGACTAATGATGGCTTGAAGTGGGTTAAAAATGTCTTAAAGAGGGTTAGAAATGGCCAAAAATGGCTTCAAAAGGGATAGAGATGTGCAAAATTGGTTAGTTACGGCCAAAATTGGCGCCAGATGTTTTAGAGGTGTGCAAACCTGGGTTGGAAAAGGAAAAATAAGGCTTGAAACGGGTTGCAAGTGGGCAAAAACGGTTTCGAAGTAGTCAAAGTTGGCATAAAAGTGTTAGACATGAGCAAACATGGGTTAGAAATGGAGAAAACCAGCTGCAAAGAATGGTTAGAGAAGTGCAAAACTTGCTGAGAAATGACCAAACATGGCCTGAAGTGGGTTAAAAATGGCTTAAAGAAGGTTAGAAATGGCGAAAAATGGCTTCAGAATGGATAGAGAGGTGCAAAAACGGGTTAGTTACGGCCAAAATTGGCCCCACATGAGTTAGAGGTGTGCAAACCCGTGTTGGAAAAGGCAAAATACGGCTTGAAACGGGTTGCAAGTGGGCAAAAACGGTTTCGAAGTAGTCGAAGTTGGCATAAAAGTGTTAGACATGAGCAAACATGGGTTAGAAATGGAGAAAACCAGCTGGAAAGAATGGTTAGAGAAGTGCAAAGCTGGCTGAGAAATGACCAAACATGGCCTGAAGTGGGTTAAAAATGGCTTAAAGAAGGTTAGAAATGGCCAAAAATGGCTTCAGAATGGATAGAGAGGTGCAAAAACGGGTTAGTTACGGCCAAAATTAGCTGAAGAAGTGTTAGAGGTGTGCAAACCCGTGTTGGAAAAGGCAAAATATGGCTTGAAACGGGTTGCAAGTGGGCAAAAACGGTTTCGAAGTAGTCAAAGTTGGCATAAAAGTGTTAGACATGAGCAAACATGGGTTAGAAATGGAGAAAACCAGCTGCAAAGAATGGTTAGAGAAGTGCAAAACTGGCTGAGAAATGACTAATGATGGCTTGAAGTGGGTTAAAAATGTCTTAAAGAGGGTTAGAAATGGCCAAAAATGGCTTCAAAAGGGATAGAGATGTGCAAAATGGGTTAGTTACGGCCAAAATTGGCCCCAGATGGGTTAGAGGTGTGCAAACCTGGGTTGGAAAAGGAAAAATAAGGCTTGAAACGGGTTGCAAGTGGGCAAAAATGGTTTCGATGTAGTCAAAGTTGGCATAAAAGTGTTAGACACGAGCAAACATGGGTTAGAAATGGACAAAACCAGCTGGAAAAAATGGTTAGAGAAGTGCAAAACTGGCTGAGAAATGACTAATGATGGCTTGAAGTGGGTTAAAAATGTCTTAAAGAGGGTTAGAAATGGCCAAAAATGGCTTCAAAAGGGATAGAGATGTGCAAAATTGGTTAGTTACGGCCAAAATTGGCGCCAGATGTTTTAGAGGGGTGCAAACCTGGGTTGGAAAAGGAAAAATATGGCTTGAAACGGGTTGCAAGTGGGCAAAAATGGTTTCGAAGTAGTCAAAGTTGGCATAAAAGTGTTAGACATGAGCAAACAAGGGTTAGAAATGGACTAAACCAGCTGAAAAAAAGGATTAGAGAAGAGCAAAACTGGCTGAGAAATGACCAAACATGGCCTGAAGTGGGTTAAAAATGGCTTAAAGAAGGTTAGAAATGGCCAAAAATGGCTTCAGAATGGATAGAGAGGTGCAAAAACGGGTTAGTTACGGCCAAAATTGGCCCCACATGAGTTAGAGGTGTGCAAACCCGTGTTGGAAAAGGCAAAATACGGCTTGGAACGGGTTGCAAGTGGGCAAAAACGGTTTCGAAGTAGTCGAAGTTGGCATAAAAGTGTTAGACATGAGCAAACATGGGTTAGAAATGGAGAAAACCAGCTGGAAAGAATGGTTAGAGAAGTGCAAAGCTGGCTGAGAAATGACCAAACATGGCCTGAAGTGGGTTAAAAATGGCTTAAAGAAGGTTAGAAATGGACAAAAATGGCTTCAGAATGGATAGAGAGGTGCAAAAACGGGTCAGTTACGGCCAAAATTGGCCCCACATGAGTTAGAGGTGTGCAAACCCGTGTTGGAAAAGGCAAAATATGGCTTGAAACGGGTTGCAAGTGGGCAAAAACGGTTTCGAAGTAGTCAAAGTTGGCATAAAAGTGTTAGACATGAGCAAACATGGGTTAGAAATGGAGAAAACCAGCTGGAAAGAATGGTTAGAGAAGTGCAAAACTTGCTGAGAAATGACCAAACATGGCTTGAAGTGGGTTAAAAATGTGTTAAAGAGGGTTAGAAATGGCCAAAAATGGCTTCAAAAGGGATAGAGATGTGCAAAATGGGTTAGTTACGGCCAAATTTGGCCCCAGATGGGTTAGAGGTGTGCAAACCTGGGTTGGAAAAGGAAAAATAAGGCTTGAAACGGGTTGCAAGTGGGCAAAAATGGTTTCGAAGTAGTCAAAGTTGGCATAAAAGTGTTAGACATGAGCAAACAAGGGTTAGAAATGGACTAAACCAGCTGGAAAAAATGGTTAGAGAAGTGCAAAACTGGCTGAGAAATGACTAATGATGGCTTGAAGTGTGTTAAAAATGGCTTAAAGAGGGTTAGAAATGGCCAAAAATGGCTTCAAAATAGATAGAGAGGTGCAAAAACGGGTTAGTTACGGCCAAAATTGGCGCCAGATGTTTTAGAGGGGTGCAAACCTGGGTTGGAAAAGGAAAAATATGCCTTGAAACGGGTTGCAAGTGGGCAAAAATGGTTTCGAAGTAGTCAAAGTTGGCATAAAAGTGTTAGACACGAGCAAACATGGGTTAGAAATGGACAAAACCAGCTGTAAAAAATGGTTAGAGAAGTGCAAAACTGGCTGAGAAATGACTAATGATGGCTTGAAGTGGGTTAAAAATGTCTTAAAGAGGGTTAGAAATGGCCAAAAATGGCTTCAAAAGGGATAGAGATGTGCAAAATGGGTTAGTTATGGCCAAAATTGGCCCCAGATGGGTTAGAGGTGTGCAAACCTGGGTTGGAAAAGGAAAAATAAGGCTTGAAACGGGTTGCAAGTGGGCAAAAATGGTTTCGAAGTAGTCAAAGTTGGCATAAAAGTGTTAGACACGAGCAAACATGGGTTAGAAATGGACAAAACCAGCTGGAAAAAATGGTTAGAGAAGTGCAAAACTGGCTGAGAAATGACTAATGATGGCTTGAAGTGGGTTAAAAATGTCTTAAAGAGGGTTAGAAATGGCCAAAAATGGCTTCAAAAGGGATAGAGATGTGCAAAATTGGTTAGTTACGGCCAAAATTGGCGCCAGATGTTTTAGAGGTGTGCAAACCCGGGTTGGAAAAGGAAAAATATGGCTTGAAACGGGTTGCAAGTGGGCAAAAATGGTTTCGAAGTAGTCAAAGTTGGCATAAAAGTGTTAGACATGAGCAAACAAGGGTTAGAAATGGACTAAACCAGCTGAAAAAAATGGTTAGAGAAGTGCAAAACTTGCTGAGAAATGACCAAACATGGCTTGAAGTGGGTTAAAAATGTCTTAAAGAGGGTTAGAAATGGCCAAAAATGGCTTCAAAAGGGATAGAGATGTGCAAAATTGGTTAGTTACGGCCAAAATTGGCGCCAGATGTTTTAGAGGTGTGCAAACCCGCGTTGGAAAAGGAAAAATATGGCTTGAAACGGGTTGCAAGTGGGCAAAAATGGTTTCGAAGTAGTCAAAGTTGGCATAAAAGTGTTAGACATGAGCAAACATGGGTTAGAAATGGAGAAAACCAGCTGCAAAGAATGGTTAGAGAAGTGCAAAACTGGCTGAGAAATGACCAAACATGGCCTGAAGTGGGTTAAAAATGGCTTAAAGAAGGTTAGAAATGGCCAAAAATGGCTTCAGAATGGATAGAGAGGTGCAAAAACGGGTTAGTTACGGCCAAAATTGGCCCCACATGAGTTAGAGGTGTGCAAACCCGTGTTGGAAAAGGCAAAATACGGCTTGAAACGGGTTGCAAGTGGGCAAAAACTGTTTCGAAGTAGTCAAAGTTGGCATAAAAGTGTTAGACATGAGCAAACATGGGTTAGAAATGGAGAAAACCAGCTGCAAAGAATGGTTAGAGAAGTGCAAAACTTGCTGAGAAATGACCAAACATGGCTTGAAGTGGGTTAAAAATGTGTTAAAGAGGGTTAGAAATGGCCAAAAATGGCTTCAAAAGGGATAGAGATGTGCAAAATGGGTTAGTTACGGCCAAATTTGGCCCCAGATGGGTTAGAGGTGTGCAAACCTGGGTTGGAAAAGGAAAAATAAGGCTTGAAACGGGTTGCAAGTGGGCAAAAATGGTTTCGAAGTAGTCAAAGTTGGCATAAAAGTGTTAGACATGAGCAAACAAGGGTTAGAAATGGACTAAACCAGCTGGAAAAAAATGGTTAGAGAAGTGCAAAACTGGCTGAGAAATGACTAATGATGGCTTGAAGTGTGTTAAAAATGGCTTAAAGAGGGTTAGAAATGGCCAAAAATGGCTTCAAAATAGATAGAGAGGTGCAAAAACGGGTTAGTTACGGCCAAAATTGGCGCCAGATGTTTTAGAGGGGTGCAAACCTGGGTTGGAAAAGGAAAAATATGCCTTGAAACGGGTTGCAAGTGGGCAAAAATGGTTTCGAAGTAGTCAAAGTTGGCATAAAAGTGTTAGACACGAGCAAACATGGGTTAGAAATGGACAAAACCAGCTGAAAAAAATGGTTAGAGAAGTGCAAAACTGGCTGAGAAATGACTAATGATGGCTTGAAGTGGGTTAAAAATGTCTTAAAGAGGGTTAGAAATGGCCAAAAATGGCTTCAAAAGGGATAGAGATGTGCAAAATGGGTTAGTTACGGCCAAAATTGGCCCCAGATGCGTTAGAGGTGTGCAAACCTGGGTTGGAAAAGGAAAAATAAGGCTTGAAACGGGTTGCAAGTGGGCAAAAATGGTTTTGAAGTAGTCAAAGTTGGCATAAAAGTGTTAGACACGAGCAAACATGGGTTAGAAATGGACAAAACCAGCTGGAAAAAATGGTTAGAGAAGTGCAAAACTGGCTGAGAAATGACTAATGATGGCTTGAAGTGGGTTAAAAATGTCTTAAAGAGGGTTAGAAATGGCCAAAAATGGCTTCAAAAGGGATAGAGATGTGCAAAATGGGTTAGTTACGGCCAAAATTGGCGCCAGATGTTTTAGAGGTGTGCAAACCCGGGTTGGAAAAGGAAAAATATGGCTTGAAACGGGTTGCAAGTGGGCAAAAATGGTTTCGAAGTAGTCAAAGTTGGCATAAAAGTGTTAGACATGAGCAAACAAGGGTTAGAAATGGACTAAACCAGCTGAAAAAAATGATTAGAGAAGAGCAAAACTGGCTGAGAAATGACTAATGATGGCTTGAAGTGGGTTAAAAATGTCTTAAAGAGGGTTAGAAATGGCCAAAAATGGCTTCAAAAGGGATAGAGATGTGCAAAATTGGTTAGTTACGGCCAAAATTGGCGCCAGATGTTTTAGAGGTGTGCAAACCCGGGTTGGAAAAGGAAAAATATGGCTTGAAACGGGTTGCAAGTGGGCAAAAATGGTTTCGAAGTAGTCAAAGTTGGCATAAAAGTGTTAGACATGAGCAAACAAGGGTTAGAAATGGACTAAACCAGCTGAAAAAAATGATTAGAGAAGAGCAAAACTGGCTGAGAAATGACTAATGATGGCTTGAAGTGGGTTAAAAATGTCTTAAAGAGGGTTAGAAATGGCCAAAAATGGCTTCAAAAGGGATAGAGATGTGCAAAATTGGTTAGTTACGGCCAAAATTGGCGCCAGATGTTTTAGAGGTGTGCAAACCCGCGTTGGAAAAGGAAAAATATGGCTTGAAACGGGTTGCAAGTGGGCAAAAATGGTTTCGAAGTAGTCAAAGTTGGCATAAAAGTGTTAGACATGAGCAAACATGGGTTAGAAATGGAGAAAACCAGCTGCAAAGAATGGTTAGAGAAGTGCAAAACTGGCTGAGAAATGACCAAACATGGCCTGAAGTGGGTTAAAAATGGCTTAAAGAAGGTTAGAAATGGCCAAAAATGGCTTCAGAATGGATAGAGAGGTGCAAAAACGGGTTAGTTACGGCCAAAATTGGCCCCACATGAGTTAGAGGTGTGCAAACCTGGGTTGGAAAAGGAAAAATACGGCTTGAAACGGGTTGCAAGTGGGCAAAAACTGTTTCGAAGTAGTCAAAGTTGGCATAAAAGTGTTAGACATGAGCAAACATGGGTTAGAAATGGAGAAAACCAGCTGCAAAGAATGGTTAGAGAAGTGCAAAACTTGCTGAGAAATGACCAAACATGGCTTGAAGTGGGTTAAAAATGTCTTAAAGAGGGTTAGAAATGGCCAAAAATGGCTTCAAAAGGGATAGAGATGTGCAAAATGGGTTAGTTACGGCCAAAATTGGCCCCAGATGGGTTAGAGGTGTGCAAACCTGGGTTGGAAAAGGAAAAATAAGGCTTGAAACGGGTTGCAAGTGGGCAAAAATGGTTTCGATTTAGTCAAAGTTGGCATAAAAGTTTTAGACACGAGCAAACATGGGTTAGAAATGGACAAAACCAGCTGGAAAAAATGGTTAGAGAAGTGCAAAACTGGCTGAGAAATGACTAATGATGGCTTGAAGTGGGTTAAAAATGTCTTAAAGAGGGTTAGAAATGGCCAAAAATGGCTTCAAAAGGGATAGAGATGTGCAAAATTGGTTAGTTACGGCCAAAATTGGCGCCAGATGTTTTAGAGGTGTGCAAACCTGGGTTGGAAAAGGAAAAATACGGCTTGAAACGGGTTGCAAGTGGGCAAAAACGGTTTCGAAGTAGTCAAAGTTGGCATAAAAGTGTTAGACATGAGCAAACATGGGTTAGAAATGGAGAAAACCAGCTGCAAAGAATGGTTAGAGAAGTGCAAAACTTGCTGAGAAATGACCAAACATGGCCTGAAGTGGGTTAAAAATGGCTTAAAGAAGGTTAGAAATGGCCAAAAATGGCTTCAGAATGGATAGAGAGGTGCAAAAACGGGTTAGTTACGGCCAAAATTAGCTGAAGAAGTGTTAGAGGTGTGCAAACCCGCGTTGGAAAAGGCAAAATATGGCTTGAAACGGGTTGCAAGTGGGCAAAAACGGTTTCGAAGTAGTCAAAGTTGGCATAAAAGTGTTAGACATGAGCAAACATGGGTTAGAAATGGAGAAAACCAGCTGCAAAGAATGGTTAGAGAAGTGCAAAACTTGCTGAGAAATGACCAAACATGGCTTGAAGTGGGTTAAAAATGTCTTAAAGAGGGTTAGAAATGGCCAAAAATGGCTTCAAAAGGGATATAGATGTGCAAAATGGGTTAGTTACGGCCAAAATTGGCCCCAGATGGGTTAGAGGTGTGCAAACCTGGGTTGGAAAAGGAAAAATAAGGCTTGAAACGGGTTGCAAGTGGGCAAAAAACGGTTTCGAAGTAGTCAAAGTTGGCATAAAAGTGTTAGACATGAGCAAACATGGGTTAGAAATGGAGAAAACCAGCTGCAAAGAATGGTTAGAGAAGTGCAAAACTGGCTGAGAAATGACCAAACATGGCTTGAAGTGGGTTAAAAATGTCTTAAAGAGGGTTAGAAATGGCCAAAAATGGCTTCAAAAGGGATAGAGATGTGCAAAAACGGGTTAGTTACGGCCAAAATTGGCTAAAGAAGTGTTAGAGGTGTGCAAACCTGGGTTGGAAAAGGAAAAATATGGCTTGAAACGGGTTGCAAGTGGGCAAAAATGGTTTTGAAGTAGTCAAAGTTGGCATAAAAGTGTTAGACATGAGCAAACAAGGGTTAGAAATGGACTAAACCAGCTGAAAAAAAGGATTAGAGAAGAGCAAAACTGGCTGAGACATGACCAAACATGGCCTGAAGTGGGTTAAAAATGTCTTAAAGAGGGTTAGAAATGGCCAAAAATGGCTTCAAAATGGATAGAGAGGTGCAAAAACGGGTTAGTTACGGCCAAAATTGGCTAAAGAAGTGTTAGAGGTGTGCAAACCCGCGTTGGAAAAGGAAAAATATGGCTTGAAACGGGTTGCAAGTGGGCAAAAATGGTTTCAAAGTAGTCAAAGTTGGCATAAAAGTGTTAGACATGAGCAAACAAGGGTTAGAAATGGAGAAAACCAGCTGGAAAAAATGGTTAGAGAAGTGCAAAACTTGCTGAGAAATGACCAAACATGGCTTGAAGTGGGTTAAAAATGTCTTAAAGAGGGTTAGAAATGGCCAAAAATGGCTTCAAAAGGGATAGAGATGTGCAAAATGGGTTAGTTACGGCCAAAATTGGCCCCAGATGCGTTAGAGGTGTGCAAACCTGGGTTGGAAAAGGAAAAATAAGGCTTGAAACGGGTTGCAAGTGGGCAAAAATGGTTTCGATGTAGTCAAAGTTGGCATAAAAGTTTTAGACACGAGCAAACATGGGTTAGAAATGGACAAAACCAGCTGGAAAAAATGGTTAGAGAAGTGCAAAACTGGCTGAGAAATGACTAATGATGGCTTGAAGTGGGTTAAAAATGTCTTAAAGAGGGTTAGAAATGGCCAAAAATGGCTTCAAAAGGGATAGAGATGTGCAAAATTGGTTAGTTACGGCCAAAATTGGCGCCAGATGTTTTAGAGGTGTGCAAACCTGGGTTGGAAAAGGAAAAATATGGCTTGAAACGGGTTGCAAGTGGGCAAAAACGGTTTCGAAGTAGTAAAAGTTGGCATAAAAGTGTTAGACATGAGCAAACATGGGTTAGAAATGGAGAAAACCAGCTGGAAAAAATGGTTAGAGAAGTGCAAAACTGGCTGAGACATGACCAAACATGGCTTGAAGTGGGTTAAAAATGTCTTAAAGAGGGTTAGAAATGGCCAAAAATGGCTTCAGAATGGATAGAGAGGTGCAAAAACGGGTTAGTTACGGCCAAAATTAGCTGAAGAAGTGTTAGAGGTGTGCAAACCCGCGTTGGAAAAGGCAAAATATGGCTTGAAACGGGTTGCAAGTGGGCAAAAACGGTTTCGAAGTAGTCAAAGTTGGCATAAAAGTGTTAGACATGAGCAAACATGGGTTAGAAATGGAGAAAACCAGCTGCAAAGAATGGTTAGAGAAGTGCAAAACTTGCTGAGAAATGACCAAACATGGCTTGAAGTGGGTTAAAAATGTCTTAAAGAGGGTTAGAAATGGCCAAAAATGGCTTCAAAAGGGATATAGATGTGCAAAATGGGTTAGTTACGGCCAAAATTGGCCCCAGATGGGTTAGAGGTGTGCAAACCTGGGTTGGAAAAGGAAAAATAAGGCTTGAAACGGGTTGCAAGTGGGCAAAAACGGTTTCGAAGTAGTCAAAGTTGGCATAAAAGTGTTAGACATGAGCAAACATGGGTTAGAAATGGAGAAAACCAGCTGCAAAGAATGGTTAGAGAAGTGCAAAACTGGCTGAGAAATGACCAAACATGGCTTGAAGTGGGTTAAAAATGTCTTAAAGAGGGTTAGAAATGGCCAAAAATGGCTTCAAAAGGGATAGAGATGTGCAAAAAACGGGTTAGTTACGGCCAAAATTGGCTAAAGAAGTGTTAGAGGTGTGCAAACCTGGGTTGGAAAAGGCAAAATATGGCTTGAAACGGGTTGCAAGTGGGCAAAAATGGTTTTGAAGTAGTCAAAGTTGGCATAAAAGTGTTAGACATGAGCAAACAAGGGTTAGAAATGGACTAAACCAGCTGAAAAAAATGATTAGAGAAGAGCAAAACTGGCTGAGACATGACCAAACATGGCCTGAAGTGGGTTAAAAATGTCTTAAAGAAGGTTAGAAATGGCCAAAAATGGCTTCAAAATGGATAGAGAGGTGCAAAAACGGGTTAGTTACGGCCAAAATTGGCTAAAGAAGTGTTAGAGGTTTGCAAACCCGCGTTGGAAAAGGAAAAATATGGCTTGAAACGGGTTGCAAGTGGGCAAATATGGTTTCAAAGTAGTCAAAGTTGGCATAAAAGTGTTAGACATGAGCAAACATGGGTTAGAAATGGAGAAAACCAGCTGGAAAGAATGGTTAGAGAAGTGCAAAACTTGCTGAGAAATGACCAAACATGGCTTGAAGTGGGTTAAAAATGTCTTAAAGAGGGTTAGAAATGGCCAAAAATGGCTTCAAAAAAGATAGAGATGTGCAAAATGGGTTAGTTACGGCCAAAATTGGCCCCAGATGCGTTAGAGGTGTGCAAACCTGGGTTGGAAAAGGAAAAATAAGGCTTGAAACGGGTTGCAAGTGGGCAAAAATGGTTTCGATTTAGTCAAAGTTGGCATAAAAGTTTTAGACACGAGCAAACATGGGTTAGAAATGGACAAAACCAGCTGGAAAAAATGGTTAGAGAAGTGCAAAACTGGCTGAGAAATGACTAATGATGGCTTGAAGTGGGTTAAAAATGTCTTAAAGAGGGTTAGAAATGGCCAAAAATGGCTTCAAAAGGGATAGAGATGTGCAAAATTGGTTAGTTACGGCCAAAATTGGCGCCAGATGTTTTAGAGGTGTGCAAACCTGGGTTTGAAAAGGAAAAATATGGCTTGAAACGGGTTGCAAGTGGGCAAAAACGGTTTCGAAGTAGTAAAAGTTGGCATAAAAGTGTTAGACATGAGCAAACATGGGTTAGAAATGGAGAAAACCAGCTGGAAAAAATGGTTAGAGAAGTGCAAAACTGGCTGAGAAATGACCAAACATGGCTTGAAGTGGGTTAAAAATGTCTTAAAGAGGGTTAGAAATGGCCAAAAATGGCTTCAAAAGGGATAGAGATGTGCAAAAACGGGTTAGTTACGGCCAAAATTGGCTAAAGAAGTGTTAGAGGTGTGCAAACCTGGGTTGGAAAAGGCAAAATATGGCTTGAAACGGGTTGCAAGTGGGCAAAAATGGTTTTGAAGTAGTCAAAGTTGGCATAAAAGTGTTAGACATGAGCAAACAAGGGTTAGAAATGGACTAAACCAGCTGAAAAAAATGATTAGAGAAGAGCAAAACTGGCTGAGACATGACCAAACATGGCCTGAAGTGGGTTAAAAATGTCTTAAAGAGGGTTAGAAATGGCCAAAAATAGCTTCAAAAAGGGATAGAGATGTGCAAAATAGGTTATTTACGGCCAAAATTGGCTAAAGAAGTGTTAGAGGTTTGCAAACCCGCGTTGGAAAAGGAAAAATATGGCTTGAAACGGGTTGCAAGTGGGCAAAAATGGTTTCAAAGTAGTCAAAGTTGGCATAAAAGTGTTAGACATGAGCAAACATGGGTTAGAAATGGAGAAAACCAGCTGGAAAGAATGGTTACAGAAGTGCAAAGCTGGCTGAGAAATGACCAAACATGGCCTGAAGTGGGTTAAAAATGGCTTAAAGAAGGTTAGAAATGGCCAAAAATGGCTTCAGAATGGATAGAGAGGTGCAAAAACGGGTTAGTTACAGCCAAAATTGGCTAAAGAAGTGTTAGAGGTGTGCAAACCCGTGTTGGAAAAGGCAAAATATGGCTTGAAACGGATTGCAAGTGGGCAAAAACGGTTTCGAAGTAGTCAAAGTTGGCATAAAAGTGTTAGACATGAGCAAACATGGGTTAGAAATGGAGAAAACCAGCTGGAAAGAATGGTTAGAGAAGTGCAAAACTTGCTGAGAAATGACCAAACATGGCTTGAAGTGGGTTAAAAATGTCTTAAAGAGGGTTAGAAATGGCCAAAAATGGCTTCAAAAGGGATAGAGATGTGCAAAATGGGTTAGTTACGGCCAAAATTGGCCCCAGATGCGTTAGAGGTGTGCAAACCTGGGTTGGAAAAGGAAAAATAAGGCTTGAAACGGGTTGCAAGTGGGCAAAAATGGTTTCGATGTAGTCAAAGTTGGCATAAAAGTTTTAGACACGAGCAAGCATGGGTTAGAAATGGACAAAACCAGCTGGAAAAAATGGTTAGAGAAGTGCAAAACTGGCTGAGAAATGACTAATGATGGCTTGAAGTGGGTTAAAAATGTCTTAAAGAGGGTTAGAAATGGCCAAAAATGGCTTCAAAAGGGATAGAGATGTGCAAAATTGGTTAGTTACGGCCAAAATTGGCCCCAGATGTTTTAGAGGGGTGCAAACCTGGGTTGGAAAAGGAAAAATATGGCTTGAAACGGGTTGCAAGTGGGCAAAAATGGTTTCGAAGTAGTCAAAGTTGGCATAAAAGTGTTAGACATGAGCAAACAAGGGTTAGAAATGGACTAAACCAGCTGAAAAAAAGGATTAGAGAAGAGCAAAACTGGCTGAGAAATGACCAAACATGGCCTGAAGTGGGTTAAAAATGGCTTAAAGAAGGTTAGAAATGGCCAAAAATGGCTTCAGAATGGATAGAGAGGTGCAAAAACGGGTTAGTTACGGCCAAAATTGGCCCCACATGAGTTAGAGGTGTGCAAACCCGTGTTGGAAAAGGCAAAATACGGCTTGAAACGGGTTGCAAGTGGGCAAAAACGGTTTCGAAGTAGTCAAAGTTGGCATAAAAGTGTTAGACATGAGCAAACATGGGTTAGAAATGGAGAAAACCAGCTGCAAAGAATGGTTAGAGAAGTGCAAAACTGGCTGAGAAATGACCAAACATGGCTTGAAGTGGGTTAAAAATGTCTTAAAGAGGGTTAGAAATGGCCAAAAATGGCTTCAAAAGGGATAGAGATGTGCAAAATTGGTTAGTTACGGCCAAAATTGGCGCCAGATGTTTTAGAGGTGTGCAAACCTGGGTTGGAAAAGGAAAAATACGGCTTGAAACGGGTTGCAAGTGGGCAAAAACGGTTTCGAAGTAGTCAAAGTTGGCATAAAAGTGTTAGACATGAGCAAACATGGGTTAGAAATGGAGAAAACCAGCTGCAAAGAATGGTTAGAGAAGTGCAAAACTTGCTGAGAAATGACCAAACATGGCCTGAAGTGGGTTAAAAATGGCTTAAAGAAGGTTAGAAATGGCCAAAAATGGCTTCAGAATGGATAGAGAGGTGCAAAAACGGGTTAGTTACGGCCAAAATTAGCTGAAGAAGTGTTAGAGGTGTGCAAACCCGTGTTGGAAAAGGCAAAATATGGCTTGAAACGGGTTGCAAGTGGGCAAAAACGGTTTCGAAGTAGTCAAAGTTGGCATAAAAGTGTTAGACATGAGCAAACATGGGTTAGAAATGGAGAAAACCAGCTGCAAAGAATGGTTAGAGAAGTGCAAAACTTGCTGAGAAATGACCAAACATGGCTTGAAGTGGGTTAAAAATGTCTTAAAGAGGGTTAGAAATGGCCAAAAATGGCTTCAAAAGGGATATAGATGTGCAAAATGGGTTAGTTACGGCCAAAATTGGCCCCAGATGCGTTAGAGGTGTGCAAACCTGGGTTGGAAAAGGAAAAATAAGGCTTGAAACGGGTTGCAAGTGGGCAAAAATGGTTTCGATGTAGTCAAAGTTGGCATAAAAGTGTTAGACACGAGCAAACATGGGTTAGAAATGGACAAAACCAGCTGGAAAAAATGGTTAGAGAAGTGCAAAACTGGCTGAGAAATGACTAATGATGGCTTGAAGTGGGTTAAAAATGTCTTAAAGAGGGTTAGAAATGGCCAAAAATGGCTTCAAAAGGGATAGAGATGTGCAAAATTGGTTAGTTACGGCCAAAATTGGCGCCAGATGTTTTAGAGGGGTGCAAACCTGGGTTGGAAAAGGAAAAATATGGCTTGAAACGGGTTGCAAGTGGGCAAAAATGGTTTTGAAGTAGTCAAAGTTGGCATAAAAGTGTTAGACATGAGCAAACAAGGGTTAGAAATGGACTAAACCAGCTGAAAAAAAGGATTAGAGAAGAGCAAAACTGACTGAGAAATGACCAAACATGGCCTGAAGTGGGTTAAAAATGGCTTAAAGAAGGTTAGAAATGGCCAAAAATGGCTTCAGAATGGATAGAGAGGTGCAAAAACGGGTTAGTTACGGCCAAAATTAGCTGAAGAAGTGTTAGAGGTGTGCAAACCCGCGTTGGAAAAGGAAAAATATGTCTTGAAACGGGTTGCAAGTGGGCAAAAACGGTTTCGAAGTAGTCAAAGTTGGCATAAAAGTGTTAGACATGAGCAAACATGGGTTAGAAATGGAGAAAACCAGCTGCAAAGAATGGTTAGAGAAGTGCAAAACTGGCTGAGAAATGACCAAACATGGCTTGAAGTGGGTTAAAAATGTCTTAAAGAGGGTTAGAAATGGCCAAAAATGGCTTCAAAAGGGATAGAGATGTGCAAAAACGGGTTAGTTACGGCCAAAATTGGCTAAAGAAGTGTTAGAGGTGTGCAAACCTGGGTTGGAAAAGGCAAAATATGGCTTGAAACGGGTTGCAAGTGGGCAAAAATGGTTTTGAAGTAGTCAAAGTTGGCATAAAAGTGTTAGACATGAGCAAACAAGGGTTAGAAATGGACTAAACCAGCTGAAAAAAATGATTAGAGAAGAGCAAAACTGGCTGAGACATGACCAAACATGGCCTGAAGTGGGTTAAAAATGTCTTAAAGAAGGTTAGAAATGGCCAAAAATGGCTTCAAAATGGATAGAGAGGTGCAAAAACGGGTTAGTTACGGCCAAAATTGGCTAAAGAAGTGTTAGAGGTTTGCAAACCCGCGTTGGAAAAGGAAAAATATGGCTTGAAACGGGTTGCAAGTGGGCAAAAATGGTTTCAAAGTAGTCAAAGTTGGCATAAAAGTGTTAGACATGAGCAAACATGGGTTAGAAATGGAGAAAACCAGCTGGAAAAAATGGTTAGAGAAGTGCAAAACTTGCTGAGAAATGACCAAACATGGCTTGAAGTGGGTTAAAAATGTCTTAAAGAGGGTTAGAAATGGCCAAAAATGGCTTCAAAAGGGATAGAGATGTGCAAAATGGGTTAGTTACGGCCAAAATTGGCCCCAGATGCGTTAGAGGTGTGCAAACCTGGGTTGGAAAAGGAAAAATAAGGCTTGAAACGGGTTGCAAGTGGGCAAAAATGGTTTCGAAGTAGTCAAAGTTGGCATAAAAGTGTTAGACATGAGCAAACAAGGGTTAGAAATGGAGAAAACCAGCTGAAAAAAATGGTTAGAGAAGTGCAAAACTGGCTGAGAAATGACTAATGATGGCTTGAAGTGGGTTAAAAATGTCTTAAAGAGGGTTAGAAATGGCCAAAAATGGCTTCAAAAGGGATAGAGATGTGCAAAATTGGTTAGTTACGGCCAAAATTGGCGCCAGATGTTTTAGAGGTGTGCAAACCTGGGTTGGAAAAGGAAAAATATGGCTTGAAACGGGTTGCAAGTGGGCAAAAACGGTTTCGAAGTAGTCAAAGTTGGCATAAAAGTGTTAGACATGAGCAAACATGGGTTAGAAATGGAGAAAACCAGCTGGAAAAAATGGTTAGAGAAGTGCAAAACTGGCTGAGAAATGACCAAACATGGCTTGAAGTGGGTTAAAAATGTCTTAAAGAGGGTTAGAAATGGCCAAAAATGGCTTCAAAAGGGATAGAGATGTGCAAAAACGGGTTAGTTACGGCCAAAATTGGCTAAAGAAGTGTTAGAGGTGTGCAAACCTGGGTTGGAAAAGGCAAAATATGGCTTGAAACGGGTTGCAAGTGGGCAAAAATGGTTTTGAAGTAGTCAAAGTTGGCATAAATTGTTAGACATGAGCAAACAAGGGTTAGAAATGGACTAAACCAGCTGAAAAAATTGATTAGAGAAGAGCAAAACTGGCTGAGACATGACCAAACATGGCCTGAAGTGGGTTAAAAATGTCTTAAAGAGGGTTAGAAATGGCCAAAAATAGCTTCAAAAAGGGATAGAGATGTGCAAAATAGGTTATTTACGGCCAAAATTGGCTAAAGAAGTGTTAGAGGTTTGCAAACCCGCGTTGGAAAAGGAAAAATATGGCTTGAAACGGGTTGCAAGTGGGCAAAAATGGTTTCAAAGTAGTCAAAGTTGGCATAAAAGTGTTAGACATGAGCAAACATGGGTTAGAAATGGAGAAAACCAGCTGGAAAGAATGGTTAGAGAAGTGCAAAACTTGCTGAGAAATGACCAAACATGGCTTGAAGTGGGTTAAAAATGTCTTAAAGAGGGTTAGAAATGGCCAAAAATGGCTTCAAAAGGGATAGAGATGTGCAAAATGGGTTAGTTACGGCCAAAATTGGCCCCAGATGCGTTAGAGGTGTGCAAACCTGGGTTGGAAAAGGAAAAATAAGGCTTGAAACGGGTTGCAAGTGGGCAAAAATGGTTTCGAAGTAGTCAAAGTTGGCATAAAAGTGTTAGACATGAGCAAGCATGGGTTAGAAATGGAGAAAACCAGCTGCAAAGAATGGTTAGAGAAGTGCAAAACTGGCTGAGAAATGACCAAACATGGCCTGAAGTGGGTTAAAAATGGCTTAAAGAAGGTTAGAAATGGCCAAAAATGGCTTCAGAATGGATAGAGAGGTGCAAAAAACGGGTTAGTTACGGCCAAAATTGGCTAAAGAAGTGTTAGAGGTGTGCAAACCCGCGTTGGAAAAGGCAAAATATGGCTTGAAACGGGTTGCAAGTGGGCAAAAACGGTTTCGAAGTAGTCAAAGTTGGCATAAAAGTGTTAGACATGAGCAAACATGGGTTAGAAATGGAGAAAACCAGCTGGAAAGAATGGTTAGAGAAGTGCAAAACTTGCTGAGAAATGACCAAACATGGCTTGAAGTGGGTTAAAAATGTCTTAAAGAGGGTTAGAAATGGCCAAAAATGGCTTCAAAAGGGATAGAGATGTGCAAAATGGGTTAGTTACGGCCAAAATTGGCCCCAGATGGGTTAGAGGTGTGCAAACCTGGGTTGGAAAAGGAAAAATAAGGCTTGAAACGGGTTGCAAGTGGGCAAAAATGGTTTCGATGTAGTCAAAGTTGGCATAAAAGTGTTAGACACGAGCAAACATGGGTTAGAAATGGACAAAACCAGCTGGAAAAAATGGTTAGAGAAGTGCAAAACTGGCTGAGAAATGACTAATGATGGCTTGAAGTGGGTTAAAAATGTCTTAAAGAGGGTTAGAAATGGCCAAAAATGGCTTCAAAAGGGATAGAGATGTGCAAAATTGGTTAGTTACGGCCAAAATTGGCGCCAGATGTTTTAGAGGTGTGCAAACCTGGGTTGGAAAAGGAAAAATATGGCTTGAAACGGGTTGCAAGTGGGCAAAAATGGTTTCGAAGTAGTCAAAGTTGGCATAAAAGTGTTAGACATGAGCAAACAAGGGTTAGAAATGGAGTAAACCAGCTGAAAAAAATGATTAGAGAAGAGCAAAACTGGCTGAGAAATGACCAAACATGGCCTGAAGTGGGTTAAAAATGGCTTAAAGAAGGTTAGAAATGGCCAAAAATGGCTTCAGAATGGATAGAGAGGTGCAAAAACGGGTTAGTTACGGCCAAAATTGGCTAAAGAAGTGTTAGAGGTGTGCAAACCCGCGTTGGAAAAGGAAAAATATGGCTTGAAACGGGTTGCAAGTGGGCAAAAACGGTTTCGAAGTAGTCAAAGTTGGCATAAAAGTGTTAGACATGAGCAAACATGGGTTAGAAATGGAGAAAACCAGCTGGAAAGAATGGTTGGAGAAGTGCAAAACTTGCTGAGAAATGACCAAACATGGCTTGAAGTGGGTTAAAAATGTCTTAAAGAGGGTTAGAAATGGCCAAAAATGGCTTCAAAAGGGATAGAGATGTGCAAAATGGGTTAGTTATGGCGAAAATTGGCCCCAGATGGGTTAGATGCCGCGGCCAGGTGGAGGGGAGAAAACACCGATACGATGTAGATTCACAAAATGCTCCGTTTATTGTTTACAAGGCTGCTCTTAATATACTGTCTTACACGCAATCACGCATTACTTGATTGGCTGCTTCACTTTGCCCGCGAGAGGTACACGCTCCACTTTGCCTCTCCTGATTGGTTTCACACCTTCGCTTCAGCTTAGCGTCACATCATGCTTCTGGCATCTTGTTATTGCGCTCCTGTTTTGCTGTCCTTGACGCTTCCTCTTCCAGCCTGGGGCCAGAGGTTCACTTTCTCACAGCTTGCTGCAATCCTGTTAAAGCGCCCATGCTCGACCCCCAACATCTCCCCCTCTTTTTTCAAATAAGGCGTTCGTCATCTGCTGCATGCGTTGCATAATACATTGTAACAAACAAGGTCCAAAAAACAAAATTAACAACATAATCATTATTGGTCCACTAAACATCATGATTAAACTCCTTAACCAACTACTTATTCCTAACGATTTTAACCAAGAGTCTATAGGATTTGTTTCTACAGTATTTTCTTTAAGTTCAAACAATTTCTCGTGAATAGATTCAGAATGATCAGAAAGATTGTGAAGGATGTAAAGCAGCTGCAGAAGTAAACTGTACAGTGTTAACAGTCAAGGAGTTTGCTCCATCATTACACTCCCCCCTTTTTTTTTTTTTTTTTTTTTTTTAGGTGGTCAACCATAAATACCTGCTGCACTTCTGCATTGACCCTTTCTTGCCCAAAATGTTGAACTGCTACCTGTTAAAACTTTTTACATGAACCTGACAACAAAAAATATACAGAACACTGTCTGCCCTCATCACACACACACAAACACACATATATGCATATATGGGATCCCACATACACTCTCCACAGAACTACAATATTTGAAACACAAAATCCGGACAATCATTGCTCCCACTGCACAGTCCCACATACAGGACGTGGTACAAGGATCTTGTAAAGACTATTAAGAAACCAGCTCCAAGAAGCATCATCGCAGTGCAAGGTGGCAGGCTCAACCTTAGCGGGCGTCCCCACAGAGACTCTGCCTCCCTCACATCACGTGAGGCTTGGGCTTTTATACTGACTAAAATGCACACTTGTTCCAACACAGGTGGCCAGCCTGTGTTGGAAGAAGTGGTCAGCCATATCTATAAAGGTCTTGTGAGATACCGGAGGGACTCCAATCAAACATGTTCGAAATGGATCAGATGGGGTTGCTATAGATAAACAAAAGGAATCCTGCCCTATCTCATTAACCCATGTTACCCACATGTTTTGCCGATGATCCATGTTATGTGACATCATAGTTCCCTGTTCCATCAGAACCACAGGTGCTGCCAGACCTAATATCTTCATTTCGGTTTTCTTCCAAAAGTTCCCTAGCTAGATTCCACAAATAGTTTATTAAGACACCGTCTGCTGTCCTCTCGTTTCCTCAGAATCTCCCTTCTTTTCCAGCCACGGTTTTACCCATTTAGCTGGGACCCATCGAGGTGGGTCATCACTTTTCTTGGGCCTAAGCCTCGCGGGTTAACTCCATGTTGTTGTAATGGAGCAATACGGGCGCAATCAGGGCAGGCTGCGACAATATTTCGAGCCTGAGACCTAGATAGTCCAAATTCCTGCTGTAGACCTCTTGAGGATTGATGAAAAAACTCATGTGACTGACGAGCCGCTTCAAAGTTCCGTAGCACGACTAGTCCTGCAACCGCTCGGTCAATTACAGCATTACCCTGGGAAAAGATACCAGGTAAGTTGGTATGACTTCGCATGTGGCAGCACCAGATGGGCTCCTTACGTTCTTGAATTATACCCTTTAGGCGAATTACCAATTCTTCAATTTCCAATGTTCCAATTTTACCTATTTTTGCACAGTCAATACGATTGACTACACTGACTGCATATGCTGAATCGGATACAATATTTAAGGCTTGTGAGGAAAACCAATTTAAGGTTTCAACAATGGCTTGTAGTTCTAAGATTTGCACTGATTTTCCTGTGTCAGTCCATATCTTTAGTTTCCAATTTTGATTGTCTTGCCATGCGAAGCCATATTTCCCAGTACGTCCACTGGCATCAGTGAATACAGTAAGTGCATTTGATATAGGTTTTTGTTTCACAATAGGCCCTCTCATTATAATAGAGGTTGTTTGAAACAGCGGATGAGAGGGATAATGTGTTGACAATTGTACCCCATTAACTGCAAGAGCAAAGGTCATAGAACATAATGACCATTCTTGGATTAAATCAGTAGTTTTCCAAGGTAGTACAAATACAGAAGGATCAACACCAAACACCAACCTGACACGTTCTTTGGCTTTTAACAATAGGGACCCAATATAATCCTGGAGCGTGGTAACAGATGCAGAAGGCTGATACGATGGGAAAACCCATTCTAGGATCGCTAAGTGTTTTTCAATTTGTTGCGCTATAATAGCAGATCTGTATTGGTGTGATCCATAAACCAAAACCATAACTGGATATTCAGGGTCATATCTATAAACCTGTTGTTGCTCAATTTTTGTCTCAATTACTTTAAGAGAGTCATGTGCCTTATTTGTAAGATGACGTGGTTCTAGGGGATCTACGGAATCCTTAAGAAGTTCAAATAATGGTTCAAGATCCTCATTAGTGATTCTGCACCAGGTACGTATCCATTGGATATCTCCCACAAGTTTTTGAACATCGTGAACTGTATTGATTTCTGACTGCAATTTTAATTTTCCCGGCCTTACTCTTGTTTCTGTTACCATCATTCCAAGGTACAACCATGGATTTCGTCTCTGTATCTTTTCAGGCGCTATATATAACCCAAATTGTTGTAATGTTTCCTTAAAGTCTGTCTCTGCTTGTTCTGACAGGCTTTCAGGAGTGGCAATTAAAATATCATCCATATAGTGATATACAATGGGTTTTGAATATTTTTCTCTCCACTTTTGGAGAGCTAGATCAACATACCATTGACACATGGTAGGAGAATTGCGCATACCCTGTGGTAAAACAACCCACTCATATCTCCGTGAGGGTCGAGATACATTTTTCTGTGGAACACTAAAAGCAAATCTTTCTGTGTCTGAGGGATGCAGCGGTATAGAAAAAAAACAATCCTTTAAATCAATAATTAAAAGATGCCATTCTTTTGGTAAAGCCACTGGTGAGGGTAAACCAGGTTGTAACGCCCCCATAGGTTTCATTCTAGCATTCACGGCTCTGAGATCATGGAGCAATCTCCATTTTCCAGATTTTTTCTTTATGACAAATATAGGGGTATTCCATTCACTAACAGAGGGCTTTATATGTCCTAATTTTAATTGTTCTTCCACCAGTTCTTCAATAGCTTCGAGTTTTTCATCTGTTAAAGGCCACTGAGGCACCCAAACAGGAGAATCTGATTGCCATTGGATCTTTAACATGGGTGGCCTCCGTTCCTCAGTAGCCACTACTAAAAATCCTGCGTTCTTAAGGTTACTCCCCATTGTGCCATAACATCCCTCCCTAAGATCCATAGGGGAGTATGCATGACATATGGTCGTACCCAAGCTTGGTTGTCATCTACTGCATCCTTGAAACACACAAATTCGACACTTTGTAGCTTTTTAGATTCACCCCCTATTCCACTGACAAGTATGGATGTACTTTGCAGTGGCCAAGCCTTTGGCCAAGATGCAATGGGAATAATAGTCACATCTGACCCAGTGTCTAGCATCATTTCTATTGTTTCATTACCCAGTGTTTCATTCTTACATGATATTATCACCTTACGCATGGGTCTTGTGGCCTGAATGGTAGTGGAAAACATTACTAAAGGCCCTGCTGTGTTTCCAGTACTACCGAGAGCTCCCATACCTCTGTTGTGATTACGAGATACAGGTACTTGAGAACAAAATGGAATTAATTGCGCTATTCTGCTACCTTGCGTAATAGTGACTGGAGGTGCAAAGACTTTTATCATAATCTTAATTATTCCTTCATAATCAGCATCAATTAACCCAGGCATGACAAAAATACCCTGCCGACTTGATGAAGAACGACCGATCAATAAGGCACTCAATCCTCCCCCCAATGGACCAGTGGCAGTTGAATCCACCACTGTCACCTCCCCAGTTGAAATAGTTACTGTTCTTGCCACGGCCAGGTCGACGCCTGCGCTTCCGTTGGTTGCTGCTGTGAGCTCATAGAGGCAGCCATGGCGTGCTGTTGTGCTGTTGAGTATTTCGGTGCCGCGCCCAACTCGCGGCGCTGGAAGTTTTCCGACAGCGGTGTTCCGTCCTTCTTAAATCGGGACTTGCAATCTGCAGCTTTATGACCAAACTTATCACAACGGTTACATATATTTGCAGACGGTTTTGAGAATTCCTTTTTCCCTTTGAGAGGACAATGCTTTTTCAAATGTCCCATCTGTCCACATTGATAGCATTGTCCCCTCCCAGGGCCATTGTCTCCTTTTCCCAATCCCCCGTGTTTAAGGGCAGCCGCTAAAGCGACGGCATGTATATTAGCCCGCTGCTTTTCCTCCTCCAAGGGTGCTCTTGAACAAATATCAATCATTTGAACTAAAGATGCGCCTTGGGGCAAGGTAGCAATAAGCCTTTTGCATGTTGTATTAGCATTCTGGGTAGCAACTTCCTTTAACAAGGGTGTTTTAATATCTGGGTCTATATCGGGGTTGCTGTCAATTGAGTCTCTCACTCGATCCATAAAAGTCAAAAACGATTCATCATCCCCTTGTTTTATCTGTAAATAGGGAGGGTTTGGTTTCCCCATTTTCGGTAAGGCACTAAAAGCTTCTAGGGCAGCAGCCTTACTTTGTGAAAGCACCCGGGGAGGAAGAGCTGCTTGTCGTTGCGGATCTATATATCTCCCGCTTCCCATTAACATTTCCAAAGTAGCATATTTCAGTGGATCCCCGTCTGGTAAATAGACATTGTCTAGTTGTTTTAGCTCTAAGCGTTCCTGCCACTTTACCAGAAACATTGTAAAAGCCGTAGCCCCTAGGAGAGTTTCCATAAGCAATCTAATATCGGCAGGAACAAGCTCCTGGTATTTCATAAAGGCTGTCATCTGTCTTCGTACAGCCGAATTAGTGGCTCCGTAGGCCATAACACTTTGTTGTAATTTTGAGACCAAATTCCAGTCTAAAGGTGTCCATTCTGCTCCATTCTGTGTAACCCGTACTGGAGCAGATATTAATGGTTCTAAAGTAACCTCCCCACTCAAATTAGCTTGTGTGATAACTCCTTTCCATCTCCACCCCATGTCAAAAGAATGATCTGTAGGGATATATTCGTTTACTTTTTTAGGGATATACCCCTTTGCCCTCTCATCCTCTAACATTCCTTCATCTAAATCATCCTGTAAGTCTCTTTTTTCTTTTTCTGTTAATCCTTCCCCTGCTCCATACAAGCGTTTTATTTTTTCATGACCTTCTTTAATCGTTAGCTTTCCCTGTCTAATTGCCCGCTTGATGCCTTCTCGTCCCCCGGCGTCTAATCTCTCCTTTTGGTCCAACTGTCTTTCAATATTCTTGATTCCTTCTTTAATTGCATCCATGGCTTTTTTATACATTTCTCTCTTTTTACCCGTATCACCATCCTTGTCTAAATTTTTCACAGCTATCATTAACCTTGCCATTTGGTGGCGCTGTTGCCTTAGTTCTTGCACAAGTTCAGCATAAGGCGATTCTTTTTGTAGTGCGTCATCATCCTCAGACGGCAAAGGTACATTTTCGGGCAGTACCTCCATAGGTTCTGGCTCAGGGGGTGCAGATGGTTGCGTGGGCAACTCATCTGAGGGGTCCCAGGGGATAATTAAGTCATCAAACTCCCCCTTCTTATGCACTGGTGCAGCAATTTTTGTTTTTTCAGGGGAGGTACGGGGGGGCACTGGATCAGGGAGGGGGCCCCACTCGATTAAGTCCGTTTCCCCCAAGTCCGATATTTTCGTACTCTCACTCAAGGCACCCTTCGACGCAGCTGCGATTTCCGCCTCTGCATGCATTTGATCAATCATGAGCTTAATGGAGCGGTAAGTGCATGTTAATTTCTTCGCCCCTTTATGCTCTGTCTGAACGCTCTCCCACAATTCTTCTCCTATCTTACGCCATTGATCTTTGGAAAATAACTGTGCCGTACTTTCTAACAACCCCCTTTTCCGGCACCAAGACAAAAGGTCCACAAGTTCCTGTCGGGGTATCGAGTACCCTGTTTTCTTCGCTACGCATAGCAATCCCTCTATCGAAGCCTTTTCTATCGCTGATACAGCGGAACCCATCCCGAAACAGACCGCAGTCTGCCTGACTCACCGGTCAGCCGTGGCCACGTAATTTGAGCTCTTTTCCTGCCTTTCTCGGGCAGCCTGCCTCTCTCGGGCAGCCGGGATCTCCACCTTCTCTCGTCCGCGGTCTCTCTCTCTCCTGGTATCACGTCGGGGTCACCAGAATGCCGCGGCCAGGTGGAGGGGAGAAAACACCGATACCATGTAGGTTCACAAAATGCTCCATTTATTGATTACAAGGCTGCTCTTAATATACTGTCCCACATGCAATCACGCACTACTTGATTGGCTGCTTCACTCTGCCCGCGAGAGGTACACGCTCCACTTTGCCTCTCCTGATTGGTTTCACACCTTCGCTTCAGCTTAGCGTTACATCATGCTTCTGGCATCTTGTTATTGCGCTCCTGTTTTGCTGACCTTGACGCTTCCTCTTCCAGCCTGGGATCAGAGGTTCACTTTCTCACAGCTTGCTGCAAGCCTGTTAAAGCGCCCATGCTCGACCCCCAACAAATGGGGCTCTATGGGGTAATAATGGGGCTCTATGTGGTAATAATTGGGCAATAATAGGGCTCTATGAGGCAACAATGGGGCAACAATGGGGCTCTATGGGGTAATAATGGGGCTCAATGAGGCAACAGTTGGGCAATAATGCAGCTGTATGAGGCAACAATGCGGCTTTATGGTGTAATAATGGGGCTCTATGTGCTAATAATTGGGCAATAATGAGGGTCTATGAGGGAACAATGGGGCAACAATGGGGCTCTATGTGTTAATAATGGGGCTCTATGTGGTAATAATTGGGCAGTAAGGGGGCTCTATGGGGCAATAATGAAGTTCTATTGGGCGAGAATGGGGCTCTATTGGGCAGTAATGGGGTTATATGAGGCAACAATTCTGTTCCATAGGGCAATAATGGGGCACTATGAGGCAACAATGGGGGTTTATGGGGTAATAATGGGGCTGTATGTGGTAATAATTTGGCAATAATGGGGTCTGTGAGGCAAAAATGGGGCTCTATGGGGTAATAATGGTGCTCTATGAGGCAAAAATGGGGCTTTATGGGGTTATAATGGGGCTCTATATGGAAATAATTGGGCAATACTGGGGCTCTATGAGGCAAGAATGGGCAACAATGGGGCTCTATGGGGTAATAATGGGGCTCTATGAGGGAACAATGGGGCAACAATGGGGCAATAATGGGGCTCTAAGTGGTAATAATTGGGCAATAATGGGGCTCTATGAGACAACAATGGGGCTGTATGGGGAAATAATGGGGCTCCATGAGGTAATAATTGGGCAATAATGGGGCTCTATGATGGAACAATGGGGCTGTATGGGGCAATAATGCGGCTCTATGTGGTATTAATTGAGCAATAATGGTGCTCTATGAGGCAAGAATGGGGCAACAATTGGGGCTCTATGGGGTAATAATGGGGCTCTATGAGGCAAAAATGGGGCTCTATGGGGTAATAATGGGGCTCCATGAGGTAATAATTGGGCATTTATGGGTCTCTATGAGACCACAATGGGGAAACAATGGGGCTATGTGGGGTAATTATGGTGCTCTATGTGGCAACAATGGGGCTTTATGGGGTAATAATGGGGCTCTATGTGGTAATTATTGGGCAAGAAAGGGGCTCTATGAGGCAACAATGGGGGAACAATGGGGCTCTATGGGGTAATAATGGGGCTCTATGAGGCAACAATGGGGATTTTATGGGTAATAATGAGGCTCTATGACACAACAATGGGGCTTTATGGGGTAATAATCGGGCTCTGTGTGGTAATAATTGGGCAATAATAGGGCTCTATGAGGCAAAAATGGGGCAACAATGGGGCTCTATGGGGTAATAATGGGGCTCAATGAGGCAACAGCTGGGCAATAATGGAGCTCTATGAGGCAACAATGAGGCTTTATGGGGCAATAATGGGGCTCTATGTGGTAATAATTGGGCAATAATGGGGCTCTATGAGGGAACAATGGGGCTGTATGGGGCAATAATGGGGCTCTATGTGGTAATAATTGAGCAATAATGGGGCTCTATGAGGCAAGAATGGGGCAACAACTGAGGCTCTATGGGGTAATAATGTGGCTCTATGAGGGAACAATGGGGCTATATTGGGTAATAATGGGGCTCCATGATGTAATAATTGGGCATTTATGGGTCTCTATGAGACAACAATGGGGCAACAATGGGGCTATGTGGGGTAATAATGGGGCTCTATGTGGTAATAATTGGGAAATTATGGGGTTCTATGAGGCAACAATGGGGCTTTATGGGGTAATAATGGGGCTCTATGTGGTAATAATTGGGCAAAAAGGAGGCACTATGAGGCAACAATGGGGCAACATTGGGGCTTTATGGGGTAATAATGCGGCTCTATGTGGTAATAATTGGGCAAATTTGGGGCTCTATGAGACAACAATGGGGCAACAATGGGGTCGATGGGGTAATAATGGGGCTCTATGAGGCAACAATGGGGCTTTTATGGGGGAATAATGGGGCTCTATGTGGTAATTACTGGGCAAGAAAGGGGCTCTATGAGGCAACAATGGGGCAACAATGGGGCTCTATGGGGTAATAATGGGGCTCTATGAGGCAACAATGGAGCTTTTATAGGGCAATAATGGGGCTCTATGTGGTAATAATTGAGCAAAAATGGGGCTCTATGAGGCAACAATAGGCTTTATGGGGTAAGAAATGGGCTCTATGTGGTAATAGTTCGGCAATAATGGGGCTCTATGAGGCAAGAATGGGGTTCTATGGGGTAATAATGGGGCTCCATGATGTAATAATTGGGCATTTATGGGTCTCTATGAGACAACAATGGGGCAACAATGGGGCTATGTGGGGTAATAATGGGGCTCTATGTGGTAATAGTTGGGCAATAATGGAACACTTTGAGGCAACAATGGGGCAACAATGGGGCTCTATGGGGTAAAAATGGGGATCTATGTGGTGATAATTGGGCAATAATAGGGCTCTATGAGGCAACAATGGGGCAACAATGGGGCTTTATGGGGTAATAATGGGGCTCTATGTGCTAAAAATTGGGCAATAATGAGGGTCTATGAGGCAACAATGGGGCAACAATGGGGCTCTATGTGGTAATAATGGGGCTCTATGTGGTAATAATTGGGCAGTAAGGGGGCTCTATGGGGCAATAATGAAGTTCTATTGGGCGAGAATGGGGCTCTATGGGGCAGTAATGGGGTTCTATGAGGCAACAATTCTGTTCTATAGGGCAATATTGGGGCACTATGAGGCAACAATGGGGCTTTTATGGGGTAATAATGGCGCTCTATGTGGTAATTATTGGGAAAGAAAGGGGCTCTATGAGGCAACAATGCGGCAACAATAGGGCTCTATGGTGTAATAATGGGGCTCGATGAGGTAATAATTGGGCATTTATGGGTCTCTATGAGACAAGAATGGGGCAACAATGAAGTTATATGGGGTAATAATGGGGCTCTATGAGACAACAATGGGGCTTTATGGGGTAATAATTGTGCTCTATGTGGTAATAGTTCGGCAATAATGGACCTCTATGAGGCAACAATGGGGCCACAATGGGGCTCTATGGGGTAATAATGGGGCTCTATGTGGTAATATTTGGGCAATAATAGGGCTCTATTAGGCAACAATGGGGCAACAATGGGGCTCTATGGGGTAATAATGGGGCTCAATGAGGCAACATTTGGGCAATAATGGGGCTGTATGAGGCAACAATGGGGCTTTATGGTGTAATAATGGTGCTCTATGTGGTAATAATTGGGCAATAATGAGGCACTATGAGGCAACAATGAGGCAACAATGGTGCTTTATGGGGCAATAATGGGGCTCTATGTATTAATAATTGGGTAATTATGGGGCTCTATGAGGCAACAATTGGGCAACAGTGGGGCTCTATGGGGTAATAATGGGGCTCTATGTGGTAATAATTGGGCAAAAATAGGGCTCTATGAGGCAACAATGGGGCAACAATGGGGCTCTATGGGGTAATAATGGGGCTCAATGAGGCAACAGTTGAGCAATAATGGAGCTGTATGAGGCAACAATGCGTCTTTATGGTGTAATAATGGGGTCTATGTGCTAATAATTGGGCAATAATGAGGGTCTATGAGGGAACAATGGGGCAACAATGGGGCTCTATGTGTTAATAATGGGGCTCTATGTGGTAATAATTGGGCAGTAAGGGGGCTCTATGGTGCAATAATGAAGTTCTATTCGGCGAGAATGGGGCTCTATTGGGCAGTAATGGGGTTTTATGAGGCAACAATTCTGTTCCATAGGGCAATAATGGGGCACTATGAGGCAACAATGGGGCTCTATGGGGTAATAATGGTTCTCTATGAGAAAAAATTGGGGCTTTATGGGGTTATAATGGGGCTCTATATGGTAATAATTGGGCAATACTGGGGCTCTATGAGGCAAGAATGGGGCAACAATGGGGCTCTATGGGGTAATAATGGGGCTCTATGAGGGAACAATGGGGCAACATTGGGGCTCTATGGGGTAATAATGGGGCTCTATAAGCGAACAATGGGGCTTTTATGGGGCAAAAATGGGGCTGTATGTGGTAATAATTGAGCAAAAATGGGGCTCTATGAGGCAACAATGGGGCTCTATGGGGTAATAATGGGGCTCCATGAGGTAATAATTGGGCATTTATGGGTCTCTATGAGACAACAATGGGGCAACAATGGGGCTATGTGGGGTAATAATGGGGCTCTATGAGACAACAATGGGGCTTTATGTGGTAATAATTGTGCTCTATGTGGTAAAAGTTCGGCAATAATGGCGCTCTATGAGGCAACAATGGGGCTCTATGGGGTAATAATGGTGCTCCATGAGGTAATAATTGGGCATTTATGGGTCTCTATGAGGCAACAATGGGGCTTTATGGAGTAATAATGGGGCTGTATGTGGTAATAATTGAACAAATATGGGGATATATGAGGCAACAATGGGGCTCTATGGGGTAATAATGGGGCTCTATGAGGCAACAATTCTGTTCTATCGGGCAATAATGGGGCACTATGAGTCAACAATGGGGCTTTATGCGGTAATAATGGGGCTGTATGTGGTAATAATTTGCAAAATAATGGGGTCTGTGAGGCAAAAATGGGGCTTTATGGTGTAATAATGCAGCTCTATGTGGTAATAATTGGGCAATAATGAGGCACTATGAGGCAACAATGAGGCAACAATTGGGCTCTATGTGGTAATAATTGGGCAATAATAGGGCTCTATGAGGCAACAATGGAGCAACAATGGGGCTCTATGGGTTAATAATGGGGCTCAATGAGGCAACAGTTGGGCAATAATGGAGCTGTATGAGGCAACAATGCGGCTTTATGGGGTAATAATGGGGCTCTATGTGCTAAAAGTTGGGCAATAATGAGGGTCTATGAGGCAACAATGGGGCAACAATGGGGCTCTATGGGGGAATAATGGGGCTCAATGAGGCAAAAGCTGGGCAATAATGGAGCTCTATGAGGCAACAATGAGGCTTTATGGGGCAATAATGGGGCTCTATGTGGTAATAATTGGGCAATAATGGGGCTCTATGAGGGAACAACGGGGCTGTATGGGGCAATAATGGGGCTCTATGTGGTAATACTTGAGCAAAAATGGGGCTCTATGAGGCAAGAATGGGGCAACAATTGGGGCTCCATGGGGTAATAATGCGGCTCTATGAGGCAACAATGGGGCTCTATTAGGTAATAATGGGGCTCCATGATGTAATAATTAGGCATTTATGGGTCTCTATGAGACAACAATGTGGCAACAATGGGGCTATGTGGGGTAATAATGGGGCTCTATGTGGTAATAATTGGGAAATTATGCGGCTCTATGAGGCAACAATGGGGCTTTATGGTGTAATTATGCAGCTCTATGTGGTAATAATTGGGCAATAATGGGGCTGTATGATGCAACAATGGGGCAACATTGGGGCTTTATGGGGTAATAATGCAGCTCTATGTGGTAATAATTGGGCAAATTTGGGGCTCTATGAGGCAACAATGGGGCTTTTATGGGGCAAAAATGGGGCTCTATGTGGTAAAAATTGAGCAAAAATGGGGCTCTATGAGGCAACAGTGGGGCTCTATGGGGTAATAATGGGGCTACATGAGGTAATAATTGGGCATTTATGGGTCTCTATGAGACAACATTGGGGCAACAATGAAGCTATGTGGGGTAATAATGGGGCCCTATGAGAAAACAATGGGGCTTTATGGGGTAGTAATGGGGCTCTATGTGGTAAGAATTGGGCAATAATGATGCTCTATGAGGCAACAATGGACTTTATGGGGTAATAATTGTGCTCTATGTGGTTATAGTTCGGCAATAATTGGGCTCTATGAGGCAACAATGGGGCTCTATGGGGTAATAATGGGGCTCTATGTGGCAATAGTTGGACAATAACGGGGCTCTGTGAGTCAACAATGGGGCAAGAATGGGGTAATAATGGGTCTCTATGAGGGAACAGTGAGGATTTATGGAGTAATAATGGGTCTCTATGTGGTAATAATTGGGCAGTAATGGCGCTCTATGAGGCAATAATGGAGCAACAATTGGGGCTCTATGGGGTAATAATGGGACTCCATGAGGTAATAATTAGGCATTTATGGGTCTCTATGAGACAACAATGTGGCAACAATGGGGCTATGTGGGGTAATAATGGGGCTCTATGTGGTAATAATTGGGAAATTATGCGGCTCTATGAGGCAACAATGGGGCTTTATGGTGTAATTATGCAGCTCTATGTGGTAATAATTGGGCAATAATGGGGCTGTATGATGCAACAATGGGGCAACATTGGGGCTTTATGGGGTAATAATGCGGCTCTATGTGGTAATAATTGGGCAAATTTGGGGCTCTATGAGGCAACAATGGGGCTTTTATGGGGCAAAAATGGGGCTCTATGTGGTAAAAATTGAGCAAAAATGGGGCTCTATGAGGCAACAGTGGGGCTCTATGGGGTAATAATGGGGCTACATGAGGTAATAATTGGGCATTTATGGGTCTCTATGAGACAACAATGTGGCAACAATGGGGCTATGTGGGGTAATAATGGGGCTCTATGTGGTAATAATTGGGAAATTATGCGGCTCTATGAGGCAACAATGGGGCTTTATGGTGTAATTATGCAGCTCTATGTGGTAATAATTGGGCAATAATGGGGCTGTATGATGCAACAATGGGGCAACATTGGGGCTTTATGGGGTAATAATGCAGCTCTATGTGGTAATAATTGGGCAAATTTGGGGCTCTATGAGGCAACAATGGGGCTTTTATGGGGCAAAAATGGGGCTCTATGTGGTAAAAATTGAGCAAAAATGGGGCTCTATGAGGCAACAGTGGGGCTCTATGGGGTAATAATGGGGCTACATGAGGTAATAATTGGGCATTTATGGGTCTCTATGAGACAACATTGGGGCAACAATGAAGCTATGTGGGGTAATAATGGGGCCCTATGAGAAAACAATGGGGCTTTATGGGGTAGTAATGGGGCTCTATGTGGTAAGAATTGGGCAATAATGATGCTCTATGAGGCAACAATGGACTTTATGGGGTAATAATTGTGCTCTATGTGGTTATAGTTCGGCAATAACTGGGCTCTATGAGGCAACAATGGGGCTCTATGGGGTAATAATGGGGCTCTATGTGGCAATAGTTGGACAATAACGGGGCTCTGTGAGTCAACAATGGGGCAAGAATGGGGTAATAATGGGTCTCTATGAGGGAACAGTGAGGATTTATGGAGTAATAATGGGTCTCTATGTGGTAATAATTGGGCAGTAATGGCGCTCTATGAGGCAATAATGGAGCAACAATTGGGGCTCTATGGGGTAATAATGGGACTCCATGAGGTAATAATTAGGCATTTATGGGTCTCTATGAGACAACAATGTGGCAACAATGGGGCTATGTGGGGTAATAATGGGGCTCTATGTGGTAATAATTGGGAAATTATGCGGCTCTATGAGGCAACAATGGGGCTTTATGGTGTAATTATGCAGCTCTATGTGGTAATAATTGGGCAATAATGGGGCTGTATGATGCAACAATGGGGCAACATTGGGGCTTTATGGGGTAATAATGCGGCTCTATGTGGTAATAATTGGGCAAATTTGGGGCTCTATGAGGCAACAATGGGGCTTTTATGGGGCAAAAATGGGGCTCTATGTGGTAAAAATTGAGCAAAAATGGAGCTCTATGAGGCAACAGTGGGGCTCTATGGGGTAATAATGGGGCTACATGAGGTAATAATTGGGCATTTATGGGTCTCTATGAGACAACAATGGGGCAACAATGAAGCTATGTGGGGTAATAATGGGGCTCTATGAGACAACAATGGGGCTTTATGGGGTAGTAATGGGGCTCTATGTGGTAAGAATTGGGCAATAATGATGCTCTATGACGCAACAATGGGCTTTATGGGGTAATAATTGTGCTCTATGTGGTTATAGTTCGGCAATAATTGGGCTCTATGAGGCAACAATGGGGCTCTATGGGGTAATAATGGGGCTCTATGTGGTAATAGTTGGGCAATAACGGGGCTCTGTGAGGAAACAATGGGGCAAGAATGGGGTAATAATGGGTCTCTATGAGAGAACAGTGGGGCTTTATGGGGTAATAATGGGGCTCTATGTGGTAAAAATTGGGCAATAATAGGGGTCTATGAGGCAAGAATGGGGCAACAATGGGGCTCTATGGGGTAATAATGGGGCTCTATGAGGGAACAATGGGGCTTTATGGTGTAATAATGAGGATCTATGTGGTAATAATTGGGCAATAATGAGGCACTATGAGGCAACAATGGGGCAACAATGGGGCAATAATGGGGCTCTAAGTGGTAATAATTGGGCAATAATGGGGCTCTATGAGACAACAATGGGGCTGTATGGGGCAATAATGGGGCTCCATGAGGAAATAATTGGGCTATAATGGGGTCTATGAGGCAACAATGGGCTTTATGGGGTAATAATAGGGCTCTATGTGGTAATAATTGGGCAATAATGGGGCTCTATGATGGAACAATGGGGCTGTATGGGGCAATAATGCGGCTCTATGTGGTATTAATTGAGCAATAATGGTGCTCTATGAGGCAAGAATGGGGCAACAATTGGGGCTTTATGGGGTAATAATGGGGCTCCATGTGGTAATAATTGGGCATTTATGGTTCTCTATGAGACCACAATGGGGCAACAATGGGGCTATGTGGGGTAATTATGGCGCTCTATGTGGCAACAATGGGGCTTTATGGGGTAATAATGCGGCTCTATGTGGTAATAATTGGGCAAAAAGGAGGCACTATGAGGCAACAACGGGGCAACAATGGGGTCTATGTGTTAATAATGGGGCTCTATGAGGCAACAATGGGGCTTTTATGGGGTAATAATGGGGCTCTATGTGGTAATAGTTGGGCAATAACGGGGCTCTGTGAGGAAACAATGGGGCAAGAATGGGGTAATAATGGGTCTCTATGAGAGAACAGTGGGGCTTTATGGGGTAATAATGGGGCTCTATGTGGTAAAAATTGGGCAATAATAGGGCTCTATGAGGCAACAATGGGGCAACAATGGGGCTCTATGGGGTAATAATGGGGCTCAATGAGGCAACAGTTGGGCAATAATGGGGCTCTATGAGGCAACAATGGGGCTTTATGGTGTAATAATGGTGCTCTATGTGGTAATAATTGTTCTGTAATGTGGCTCTATGAGGCAACAATGGGGCAACAGTGGGGCTCTATGGGGTAATAATGGGGCTCCATGAGGGAACAATGGGGCTTTATGGTGTAATAACGCGGCTCAATGTGGTAATAATTGGCCAATAATGAGGCACTATGAGGCAACAATGAGGCAACAATGGGGCTTTATGGGGCAATAATTGGGCTCTATGTATTAATAATTGGGTAATTATGGGGCTCTATGAGGCAACAATGGGGCAACAATGGGGCTCTATGGGGTAATAATGGGTCTCTATGAGGGAACAATGAGGCTTTATGGGGCAATAATGGGGCTCTATGTGGTAATAATTGGGCAATAAGGAGGCACTATGAGGCAACAATGGGCCAACATTGGGGCTTTATGGGGTAATAATGCGGCTCTACGTGGTAATAATTGGGCAAATTTGGCGCTCTATGAGACAACAATGGGGCAACAATGTGGTCGATGGGGTAATAATGGGGCTCTATGAGGCAACAATGGGGCTTTTATGGTGGAATAATGGGGCTCTATGTGGTAATTATTGGGCAAGAAAGGGGCTCTATGAGGCAACAATGGGGCAACAATGGGGCTCTATGGGGTAATAATGGGGCTCTAGATGGTAATAATTGGGCAATACTGGGTCTCTATGAGGCAACAATGGGGCAACAATGGGGCTCTATGGGGTAATAATGGGGCTCTATGAGGCAACAATGGGGCTTTATGGTGTAATAATGCGGCTCTATGTGGTAATAATTGGGCAATAATGAGGCACTATGAGGGAACAATGAGGCAACAATGGGGCTTTATGGGGCAATAATGGGGCTCTATGTGGTAATAATTCGGCCATAATGGAACACTATGAGGCAACAATGGGGCAACTATGGGCCTCTATTTGTAATAATGGGGCTGCATGAGGTAATAATTGGGCAAATATTGGGCTCTATGACACAACAATGGGGCAACAATGGGGTCTATGGGGTAACAATGGGGCTCTATGTGGCAAGAATGGGGCTTTATGGTGTAATAATGGGGCTCTATGTGGTAATAATTGGGCAAGAATGGAACACTATGAGGCAACATTGGAGCAACAATGGGGTCTATGGGGTAATAATGGGGCTCTATGAGGCAACAATGGGGCTTTTATGGGGTAATAATGGAGCTCTATGTGGTAATTATTGGGCAAGAAAGGGGCTCTATGAGGCAACAATGGGGCAACAATGGGGCTTTATGGGGTAATAATGGCGCTCTATGTGGTAAGAATTGTTCTGTAATGTGGCTCTATGAGGCAACAATGGGGCAACAGTGGGGTTGTATGGGGTAATAATGGGGCTCTATGAGGGAACAAAGGGGCTTTATGGTGTAATAATGCGGCTCTATGTGGTAATAGTTGGGCAATTATGAGGCACTATGAGGCAACAATGGGGCAATTATGGAGCTCTATGGGGTAATAATGGGGCTCCATGAGGTAATAATTGGGCAAATATGGGGCTCTATGAGACAACAATGGGGCAACAATGGGGTCTATGGGGTAATAATGGTTCTATATGAGGCAACAATGGGGCTTTATGGGGTAATAATGGGGCTCTATATGGTAATAATTGGGCAATAATGGGGCTCTATGAGGCAACAATGGAGCTTTATGGTGTATTAATGGGGCTCTATGTGGTAATAATTGGGTAATAATGGGGCTCAATGAGGGAACAATGGGGCTTTATGGGGTAATAATGGGGCTCTATATGGTAGTAATTGGGCAATAATGGGGCTCTCTGAGGCAACAATGGGCAACAATGAGGCTCTATGGGGTAATAATGGGGCTCTATGATGCAACAGTTTGGCAATAATGGGTCTCTATGAGGCAACAATGGGGCTTTATGGGGTTATAATGGGGCTCTATGTGGTAATATTTGGGCAATAATTGGACACTATGAGGCAACAATGGGGCTCTATGTGGCACAAATGAAATTCTATGGGGCAAGAATGGGGCTCTATGGGGCAATAATGGGTTTCTATGAGGGAACAATTCTGTTCTATCGGGCAATAATGCGGCACTATGAGGCAACAATGGGGCTCTATAGGGTAATAATGGGGCTCTAGGAGGTAATAATGGGGCAATAATGGGACTCTATGAGTCAACAATAGGGCAACAATTGGGCTCTATGGGGTAATAATGGGGCTCTAAGTGGCAACAATGGGGCTTTATGGGGCAATAATGGGGCTCTATGTGGTAATAATTGGGCAATAATTTGGCTCTATGAGGCAAAAATGGGGCTTTTATGGGGTTATAATGGGGCTCTATGTGGTAATAATTGGGCAATAATGGGACACTATGAGGCAACAATGGGGCTCTATGGCGCATTAATGAAATTCTATGGGGCAAGAATGGGTCTCTATTGGGCAATAATGGGGCTCCGTGAGGGAACAATTCTGTTCTATCGGGCAATAATGTGGCAGTATGAAGCCACAATGGGGCAACAATGGGGCAATAATGGGGCTGTATGTGGTAATAATTGGGCAATAAGGGGGCTCTATGGGGTAATAATAAGGCTCCATAAGGCTACAATGGGGCTTTATGGGGCAATAATGGGGCTCTATGTGGTAATAATTGGGTAATAATGGGGCTGTATGAGGCAAAATTGGGGCTTTGTGGGGTAATAATGGGGCTCCATGAGCTAATAATTGGGCAATTATGGGGCTCTATAAGACAACAATGGGGCAACAATGGGGCTCTATGGGGTAATAATGGGGCTCTATAAGGCAAAAATGGGGCTTTATGGGGCAAAAATGGGGCTCTATGTGGTAATAATTCGGCAATAATGAGGCACTATGAGACAACTATGGGGCAAGAATGGGCCTTTATGGGGTAATTATGGGGCTCTATGTGGTAATATTTGTGCAATAATGGGGGTATATGAGGCAACAATGGGGCTCTATGGGGTAATAATAGGGCTTTATGTGGTAATAATTGGGCAATAATGGAACACTATGAGGCAACAATGGGGCAAGAATGGTGCTCTAAGGGGTAATTATGGGGGTCTATGAGGCAACAATAGGGCTTTATGGAGTAATAATGGGGATCTATGTGGTAATAACTAGGCAATATTGGGGCTGTATGTGGTAATAATGGGGCTCTATGTGGTAATATTTGGGCAATAATGGGGCTCTATGAGGCAACAATGGGGTTAAATGGGGTAATAATGTTGCTCTATCTGGTAATATCTGGGCAATAATGGCGCTCTATGAGGCAACAATGGGGCTCTATGGGGCATTAATGAAATTCTTTGGGGCAAGAATGGGGCTCTATGGGGCAATAATGGGGTTCTATGAGGGAACAATTCTGTTCTATCGGGCAATAATGTGGCAGTATGAAGCCACAATGGGGCAACAATGGGGCAATAATGGGGCTGTATGTGGTAATAACTAGGCAATAATGGGGCTGTATGAGGCAACACTGGGGCTTTATGGGGTAATAATGGGGCTCTATGTGGTAATATTTGGCCAATAATGGGGCTCTATGAGGCAACAATGGGCTTTATGGGGTAATAATGGGGCTCTATGTGGTAATAATTGGGCAATAATGGGGCTCTATGAGGCAACAATTGGGCAACAATGGGGCTCTATGGGGTAATAATGGGGCTCTATGAGGCAACAATGGGGCTTTATGGGGCAATATTGGGGCTCTATGTGCTAATAATTGGGCAATAATGAGGCACTATATGGCAACAATGGGGCTCTATTTGGTAATAATTGGGCAATAATGGAATGCTATGAGGCAAGAATGGAGCAACAATGCAGCTCTATGGGTAATAATAAGGCTCTATGTGGTAATTATTGGGCAATAATGGGGCTTTATGATGCAACAATGGGGCTTTATGGGGTATTAATGGGGCTCTATGTGGTAATAATGGGGCTCAATGAGGGAACAATGGGCAACAATGAGGCTCTATGGGGTAATAATGGGGCTCTATGATGCAACAGTTGGGCAATATTGGGGCTCTATGAGGCAACAATGAGGCTTTATGGGGTAATTATGGGGCTCTATGTGGTAATAATTGGGCAATAATGGAACACTTTTAGGCAACAATGGAACAACAATGGGGCTCTATGGTGTAATAATGGGGCTCTATGTGGTAATAATTGGGCTCTATGGGGCAACAATGTGGCAACAATGGGGCTCTATGGGTGTGTTCTCGCTGCAAAGCAGTGGGCATCTTGTGCCCAATCCCGATGTTTCAGCATTAGCAGATGGCGTTTCTGAGCAGTGCAGCCACAATCCCAAGTCTGCAGAGCCTACGTGGAGCTGGGCAGGAACCGAGGATGAGGAAAGCCGTGGGTAAAGCAGCAGCAGTAGCAGTGCGAGCAAGAGGAGAAGAACCTGGGATGTGCTAAGACACAGCAGTGAACTGTGAGCAAGCTTTGGAGACCAGGCTCTCATCCGCTTAACGTGACCAATTGTATCTGAGCTGCTGTGTGCTACACTGGACATGTACCCACTGATACAGCAGCTATTGGTGATGTGTGTGATCTTAATACAGCCACTGATTGTGTATGGATCCAAGTATAATACACTGAGCTATTGTAAGCAGAGACTAACATGGGAATTCTAGCTTAGCCAATAGCTATGTGTAGATAGGCGTGTGGACAAACCAATGTAACCAATGAAAGAGTGTTTAGGAGCGCGTGGGCTATCACTGACTATATAAATACAGGCGATCGTGATCAATAAAGCAAGCAAGATACGTATTTCATATTGAGCACATTCTTGACTTCGGCTGAGTCTTCTCCAACAAGGAACCAGCACTGGTGGTTGCAGCACTAAGGGATGCATCCAGCACCCGTATCCCTGGGGCAGTTGTGCTCTGGGCGCAGTGGAGGCAGCAGCTCCTTGGTTGCAGCTCCTTGGTGTCACCCTTAACGGTGATGGCAGTGCCAGCTTGGCTCCATGTCCTCATTCTTGTGTCCTTGCCCTGGCTGGTGCATGGCTCCTGGCACAGCTGTGGGTCAGTGGCACCAGCCTGCGGGGCTCCTGGTATTCCACAGGGAGATGCTGCTGCTGAACTCAGCTTCTGTCCGCATTGAGAAGAGACCTAAACCAGGTATGGAACATGACTGTTCATCATTGCCATAGTCACCACCTGTGGGGTGGTGGGACTGGGAGAGCCCCACTTGCTCTCCAGCACCCCATGCGGTGGCATAGCACAGCTATGGGCACCTCATATGCTCCCTTGTCCCTGCAGCATCCTATGGAGCAGGATGATGCTCATCTATGGGACACCCCTTGTCCCTGCACCACCCAATGGGGTGTTCCTCTATGGTCATCTATGGGACACCCCATCGGGTAACTGGTTCAAACCCTGGGCTCCATGCTCTGCCCTCTGAACCCTGCTGCCCTGCTCTCAGCACAGGACAGATGTCTGGGGGGGTTCTTAAGTTCAATTTGTGTGTGAAGGCATCTTACAGGCAGTGCAAGTGTAAGCAGAGGGCAAATGGGAAAGGACTGATGGACACTGCAGCTCTCCTGGCTCTGCACTAAGCTACAAAGAGCTGAAAGCTTTTGCCTGTTTCAATACCCTTCTGACTGTAGCTGGAAGAAGCCTCATCAGTGTTAGGACATCCGTGATGAACTTCAGAGCTGTCACAAAGCAGCTCCATGTACCCAAGGAAGTAGAGCAAAGCTGCCTCCCTGTCAGCACACGGGAAGAGGTCCTGCTCCTCACACCACAAACCAGAGGGAAGAAATGCATTTCAGTTGGGGGGATTTCAGTGCCAGGGATGGGGCAGCCACAGCTTCTGTGGGCACCTGTGAGGGCTTGGGCATCCCTGTCCCCACGGGGCACACAAGAAGGGTTCTGTGCTGGACTCTGCTTTATTGATGTCCATAGAGTTTGTGTGTGTGTGTTCTGTGACAGCAGCGCTGCTGCCTGTGGAGCTGTGCCCCCCATGTCCCTCCTGTCCCCTCTCCCCACGGACTCTCTGTGCCCAAGGCTACAACCCAGGGGCAGGTCCCCGAGGCTCCTCCTCTGCTGCTGGAGCTGAGCCAGAGCCCATGGCCTTTGCTCGGCCCCCCCATCCGTTGGGTGTTGGGGGCCCTCAGGAGCACTGGGATGGAGGGGTCACTCCGTGGGGTTCAGTGTCTTTGAAAGAGGCAACCTGAACATTAAAGTTCTGTTTGTTCCATCAGGACCAGTTTGAATAGGTCACAGGAAGAGCCATGCTCAGCAAAACCACATTCTGCTCTGAGAGGGTGGTGGGGGTGTACAGGCCCCAGTGACTGGTATGGTTTTAATTCCTGATTAGGTATTGGTTGCTTGGTTTCTGACATAGTGTAGGTGGAACTTCAACTTCTGCACCATGGAGTGCTTGCCACACTGTGATTGCTGCAGTTCCTGGGGCAGCGTCTTCTGATTAAGACATCATCTATATAATGGTACATTTTCCCCTTCTGAGGAAGTGAGACCTCCTGTGGGTTTGTGGTGTTCATGGGAAGGAGCTGAGTCCCCTTCCAGCCCCAGGCCTACAATCCTAGGATGAGATGACTCAACTGACCAGGCTGGATCCCTTCCTTGAGGAGGGGTAAAGGACATCCCAGCTTGTCCTGTCCTGCCTGTCCTGTCTGATGATGGGACAAGAAACAGGCTGCCCACAGAAGTGGTTGTGTCACCATCCCTGGAGTTATATAAAAGACATGTTCTAAGGGACATGGTTAATGTGTTGACTTGCCAGTGTTGGGTTCATGGTGGACTCGATGTTCTTAAGGGTCTTTTCCAACCTAAATGGTTCCATGATTCTACAAAATCTTGTTGTTTAGACCAAACTGTGTCTCCTCAGAGCAATGACAGTGCAGGAAGGCAGTGTGTCTGCCAGCTGAGGGAGGGAGCATCAGTGCTTGCTTCAGGTTGTTTGACTTTTGGGTTGTTTTTTCCTCCCCTGTCTCAGGACACTGATCCCCCTGGGATGGAATCTTTGCTGCCTCTTGTCACCCTGTCACTGGCGCTTGGGACCCTGGTTGGTGGGACCCACAGGGCATCTTATGAATATTCTCTTCCCCCTAACTACCAGATCAACCAGACTTTCAAGTGTCAATAGGTCTTTTATCTACACATGTGCCTATATATATTATATGTACTGTGTGATGTGATGAGGTAGTGGACTTTCACTGGGAACTAGGACTTTTCTTTAGGGTATCTTAGAGCTGTCTGTGAAGGAGAAGGGGTATTGCAGCACAGCAGAAATAATGGCAGACTCCCAGCCCCTCCAGCATGTCTTTGAAACCCTCCCACTGTCCCACACACCTTTAATCAGTGTTTCTTGCAGGACTGGTCCAGGCACATCTGCATCAATAGGCAAGAGCAGGACCCTCTACTCTGCTCTCATGAGAGCTCCCCTGCAGTATTGTGTTCAGTTCTGGTGTCCTCAGCATAAAAAGGACATGGAACTGTTAGAACAAGTCCAGAGGAGGCCACGAGGATGATCAGGGACTGGAGCACCTCCTGTATGAAGACAGGCTGAGAAAGTTGGGGCTGTTCAGCCTGGAAAAGAGAAGGCTGCATGGAGACCTCATAGCAGCCTTCCAGTGTCTGAAGGGGGCCTACAGGGATGCTGGGGAGGGACTATTCATTAGGGACTGTAGTGATAGGACAAGGGGTAACGGGTTGAAACTTAAACAGCAGAGGTTTAGACTGGATCTAAGGGTGGTGAGGCACTGGAACGGGTTGGCCAGGGAGGTTGTGAATGCTCCATCCCTGGCAGTGTTCAAGTGCTATGGTTTAGTGTGAGGTGTCCCTGCCCATGGCAGGGGGTTGGAACTGGATGATCTTAAGGTCCTTTCCAATCCTAACTATTCTATGATTCTATGATTCTATGACTGCAGCAGAAGTAGCATGAGTGCCTGGCAGGGTTTGACTAGGACTAGTAATTGGTAGTGAGGGTGCTAGTGCTTGGTACAAGTGTGTGGTACGTGACCGTTTGTATGGTGTGAGAACCCTGTGTAAAACCACATTTGGGGTTCTCCAGTGTGTCTGGGATACTCTGCTATCAGGGCAGTAGGATCTCCATGAAGGTTTCATACAACTTTAGGATAATACTGCACAAGAATGGGGAAAAAAGAAACCAAATCAAAAAAACCCCAACAAAACAGAACAACAAAACCTGAACACCAAAATGTAAGGCAATGAAGAAATAATCCAAGCTTTTATGCATTCTTTATAAAACAAGCTGAACTCATTTGAGGATGTCTGTTAAGAAGGAGAAAAAGAATAGAATAGCCCAATGGGCTCTATTGGGCAACAATGGGGCAATAATGGGGCTCAATGGGGCAATTATGAGGCAATAATGAGACAAAAATGAGGCTCTATGGGATAATAATGGGGCTCTATGGGGTAATAATGGTGTTCTAAGGGGCAAAAATGGGGCAATAATGGGGCTCTATGGGGCAACAGTGGGATTCTATGGGGCAAAAATGGGGCAATATTGAGGCTCTATGGGGCAATGATGGGGCACTGGCATCCCCCAAACTCCTCATGTCCTTGTCCTCCCTCTGCTCTGATGCTGTGGCCTAAATCAAACCCAAAACCCTAACTCTGAACCCTATTCCTGATCTAAACCCCTTATCCTGACCAAACTCTAAACCTCACTTATTTTTATAATGTCATAATATTATAATAGAATGTAACTAAAATTATGAAAAGTAATTAAATAAAACAAATAATAATAATAAAAAAATGAACCAGATTCAGTAAACCCAAAGAAACCTGCCTTTCTGCTCTTCCTTCTCCCTCTGTCTATTCTTTCTCTCCAGGAAAAGATTCCTTGAATCCCGGAAGAACTCAGGTTTTAAGAGCCCCCTGAACATCCTCTTGTCTATCTGCCCTGCTCAAGGCAGGGTTAACCAGGTGAGATCATTCCAAGGCTCTTCCTTTCCTGCTGCCATCCCCCAAGGAGCTGGAAAGGCTCCATCCTATTAGACAGGGAATCAAGAAAGGCATTGCACAGTGTTGGCCCAACTGCTTGCACTGAGGGCTCTCATTGGGAAATGGGGACCAGGAGGAATTCTCCACTTGTTTCCTCCCATCACTCTGTTCATTCGGAGTCCTCTCCCCCAAGCTGCTGCTTTGAGCTTCAGGCCATAAAGGCTTGCAAGTATTTCTATGGTCTGATTGTCTCCTTGGACAACTCTTCAATCATGTTCACAGCCACCTCTTTCTACCCACCTGTGTCTCTAAACCCTTCCTCATGAGATTACCCTGTGCAGGACCAGGACCCCGTGAGGTGCTGCTTGCACCAGGCACGTGGTGCCCGAGTGTATTTGACTGTGTAGGACACTTTTCCTTGCTTCCCTCCATGCTGGAGCTGTGCACAGGATCTGCAGCATCAGACACCAGATTCAATGGAGAATTCCGGTGTGAGGAGAAGTGGTGCAAGTCCCGGGTGGACGCTGAGAGCAATGTTGGGTGGGGAGGTGAGGAGCGAGGTGCGAGGTGCAGCGCTGGACCTTAAGGGCTGCTTTTCCTGCCTGTGCAGCCTCTGGAAGAGACACTCGGGATCAGTGGCAATGGAACAGGAATTTCTGAACAGAAAAGTGATAAAATAAACCCTTTCAAATCACTTTTATCAGATGCTCTTTGTAATCTCCCTGCACTCAGAAACCTCCAAATTCCCTGGAAGACAATCTGGAAGACTTGACAAAATGCACAGGGTGAGACATGGCTCGTCAGGGTTTAATGAGCCCCATGGGGTATTTGGGCTGAGTCCATGAACCTCAGGTGCTGAGAGGAGACTGAAGAAAGCTCTCAAGAAGTCCAAGTCAGAAACAAAGCCCCAGGTCCCTTCAGCATTAATGGGCCCCACTGAGGCTGTTCCTGACAAAGCTTCCCCAGGGACTCATTAAAGCAAGTACCTGTAGGCTGTGATTACAGCAGACAAAGGCAAAGTGCAGGTGTCTGATGGTGAGAACACCCTTGGTGTGTTTGATGAAGCAGAAAGGCCAAGCCCTGAGCACAGCCCTTGGAGAAGTAGAGCCTGAAATGCTGAGAATGAAAGTTCTCCTCCCAGGCCTTGATGAAAGAGGCAAGTGCCATAGGGCAGGGGACAGAGACCTTTTGTTCTCTGGGGCCTTTCAGCCTTGCCAGAATCCTCCCTCATCTCTGCTGCAGGCTGTCCTGCACTGGCCCATGCCTGCACCTCTGTCCCTTCAGGCTGCTGACACCCATCTTGCTTTCCCAGCCAGCTCTCCCCTGGCATTTCTGTCCCTTCAGTCCCATCTCTGCACCCATGGCTGTCTGTGCCTTGAAACACAAAGCCATGGGCTGAGCCAGACTCCCTCTGGGTCACCTCTTGCACCACAAGTCCACCTTTTGACACACATTTCTCTTTCTTAACTTGGAGTCTGAACCTTCCAGGCTGCACTCTGTAGAGGTTTCCTTCTCTTCCTGCTAGCAAGAAAACCTCCATCATCTCTGAAGCCACATTTCCAGTAGTTGCAGGCTGCTACTATAGTGTCAATTCATCAGGTGGAGTGAATATCCCTCATCAAGCTGATCTAAAGGAGGCTTCTAGAGGAATGGGGGATGCCATCAGGATAGAGAACTGAGCACCATGGGAGAGCAGTGGGAAAAGCCAATGGTCTGGATTGAGAACTTGCTGGCAAGAGCCAACAGGAAAGGTGGTGTCCTTGGGTGCAAGGTATCCCATGCTGTGGGGACAGGGCACCTCATCTGGGACAGCTTCCTGCCTGTAGCCCCCTCTCTGCTGCGCACACCCCACTCTCTGCCCGCACTCACCAGTGTCTCACAGGAGCTTTGCACTTCCCCTGCAGCAGACACCTGACTGCAGGAGGTTCCTGCATTGGCTCAGGGATGGATCCTGCATTCCAGGCGAGTTTGGGCAGTGCAGGAGAGGGAGACAGGAAGGTCGGCTCATGGGGCAGATGAGCAGTGTTCAGGCACCCCCAGCTCTGGGCATTCCCCATGTGCCACACTGAGGCATGTTCCCATCAGGGAAACTTCTCAGACAGCCTCTGGTGTGTCCAGGGCCTGCAGCCACACTGCAGGAACACCTACTCCTCCTGCACCTACAGACATCAACTGCTCTCCATTGCTGGGCTCTGTCCTGCTTGTAAGGGTTTGTTAAAGCCCTGAACCATCACCTTGCTTCTTGCTGACTTCCCTGCAGCCTCCCTCACCTCCCTGCACTCTGCTCATTGCCACCAGGAACCAACTGAAGAGTCAAGAAGCTCTCAAGGCTTCCTCAGGGGTGACCATGTTTCTCCATTCCCCATTGCTGGATCCATGGAGTGCCAGGTGTGAGGTTCCTGCAGAGGCAGAGATGCCCCTGGGCAGAGCCCTGCTGCCGGGAGGGGTGTGCAGGGCAGAGCTGAGCACACAGCCCATGGGATGGGCTCTGGCAGCACTGAGAGGGAGCAGAGCTGGGCACAGAGCAGCAGCTCCTGGCAGGGACAGCTCCAGGCAGCAGAGACATGGGCAGGGAGTGGGGGGAAAGTGCAGCCCAGGCCTGGGGAGGCTGCGTTCAGGCAGCTCTCTTGGTGTCTGCCTTCCACTGCAGGTGGCTGCTGGACATGCTCTGCTGGGCACAGTCCTTTGCTTCTCCCCATGAGAGCTCCTTGATCTGCCCTCTGAACCCTGCTGCCCTGCTCTCAGCACAGGACACGGGTTTGGGGGGTTCTTCAGATCAGTTTGTGTATGAAGGCATCTTACAGGCAGTGCAAGTTTGAGCCCAGGGCAAATGGGAAAGGACTGATGGACACTGCAGCTGTCCTGGCTCAGCTCTGAGCTATAAAGAGCTGAGAATTTCTCCCTGTTCCAACACTCTTCCAATTTTCAGTCATATGTAGAATATTTTATACCCCTATAAAAAACCCTCAGCAGTGTTATACTAGTAAATAAACAACAGACAAAATGATTCTAAGGCCATGCCGAGCCTCTCTTGTGTAGCCCAGACTCATCTGAATCATGAGTATCAGGAGCGATCTTCACAATCAAGTTGGATTTTATCTGACATCCCTTGTGAACATCAGAGATGGACAAAGCAGTGCTTGAGAGCAATGCTAACTAACATCCAACCTGGCCTTGAACACTACCAGGAATGGGGCAGCCACAGCTTCTCTGGGCACTCAGTGCCAGTGCCTCAGTAGAATCACAGGGAAGGACTTCCACTTAATATCCAAGCTAAATCTTTTTTTTCAGCTTAAAATGATTCCCCCTTGCCCTGTCACTGCACATCCTTTTAAAACCCCCCTCTCCAGATTTGCTGTAGGCTCTGTCTAGGTATGGGCAGCTTGCTAAGATGTCTCCCTGCAGCCTTTTCCAGGCTGAACACCTCCAGCTCTCTCAGCCTGTCATCATTGGAGATGTGTTCCAGCTCTTAGAGCATCTTTGTGACTCTTCATAAGCACATCATTGTAGGATCATAAGAGAACAGAGATTGGAAAGGGAACCCACAAGGTCTCGAGTCCAACCCATCAGGAACAGGGTCAGAGCAAGTGGTTCAAGGCTTGATACAGTCTGAGCTGGAAAATCTGAGAGCCAGAGACTGCAGAGCCTCTCTGGGTGACCGGATGCAGCACTCGGCTGAGCCTATTGGAACAAGGTTTCCTGTCCTGGCTCTATGTCTCCTCTGTCACTATCAACCATTGCCTTTTGTCCTCCCTCCAGGCACCATGGTGATGAGCCTGGCTTTGTATTCTCCATGTTCTCCTTGCCAGTACAGGCAGCCAGTCCCCAACAGCCTTCCCAAGATCACAGGTCCCTATCAGCCTTCTCTTCTCCAGGCTGGACAAGCCCATCTCCCTCAGTCTCCTTTCACAGATACAGTGCTCCAATGGCTGCCTGTCCTGAGGGCCCATTGCTAAACCCAGATATCATTCCTAAATTGAGGATCTGAACCTGGATGCAGTATCCCAGAGCATCCCTTCCCTTGTTCTCCTGCTGTGCTCCTGCTCATACAGCCCACGATGCTGCTGTCCTCCCTTGCTGCCAGGGCACAGCTGCCTCCTGTCCAGCTCCTGCCCACCCAGACCTTTCCCATGGGCTGCTCCCAGCCAGGCAGCCCCAGCCTGGGCCATTGCAGGGCAGTCCCCTGCAGGGACCCCTGTGTCCCCTGCTCTCCTGCCCAGGACACCCTGAGAGCTCTGCAGCCCCCCCCATGCCATCCCATCTCCTCACACCAGCACAACAGCTCCGACCCTTGGGCTCCTCAAGAGCTCTTCCTGCTCCAGGCACAGAGCAGCCATCCCAGAGCTGGAGCAGCCACAAAGCTGCTTTCATTCCCCTTCATTCCTGCCATGGGAGGACAATAACACAGAGAAGTTGCTGCAGGATCATTTATTTTACTGAAATACAATGAGAGCCCCATTGACACAAAGTCTGTGGGTCAGACAACACGAGTGGCCACTTAAGCAGGAGGAGATGAAAACTGACATTTCTATGAAGACAACATCACCACAAACAAAAAATAGGAAAACATACGTAAAGCAGCAAAGACAGGCGTGGCCTGTCATGACCTACATTTGGAGCTCTTTCCATGGTAAAGCAGGCAGTGTATGGATGCTGAAACACATCCAGTCACCAGCTTCCTCATTGCATCCTTAAGATCGTGGTTCTTAAGGCTGTAGATGAGGGGGTTCACTGCTGGAGGCACCACTGAGTACAGCACTGACACCACAAGATCCAGGGATGGGGAGGAGATGGAGGGGGACTTCAGGTGGGCAAATACTGCAGTGCTGACAAAGAGGGAGAGCACAGCCATGTGAGGGAGGCACGTGGAAAAGGCTTTGTGGCGTCCCTGCTCAGAGGGGATCCTCAGCACAGCCCTGAAGATCTGCACATAGGAACCCACAATGAACACAAAACAGCCAAGTGCTAAAAGGACACTTAGCACAAGAAACCCAACTTCCCTGTGGTAGGATTGTGAGCAGGAGAGCTTGAGGATGTGGGGGATTTCACAGAAGAACTGCTCCACAGCATTGCCTCTGCAGAGGGGTAGTGAAAATGTATTGGCTGTGTGCAGCAGCGCATAGATAAACCCACTGGCCCAGGCAGCTGCTGCCATGTGGACACAAGCTCTGCTGCCCAGCAGGGTCCCATAGTGCAGGGGCTTGCAGATGGCCACATAGCGGTCATAGGACATGACAGTGAGGAGATAAAACTCTGCTGAAATGAAGAAGAGTAAGAAAAAGAGCTGTGCAGCACAACCTGTGTAGGAGATGGCCCTGGTGTCCCAGAGGGAATTGGCCATGGATTTGGGCACAGTGGTGAGGATGCAGCCCAGGTCCAGCAGGGAGAGGTTGAGCAGGAAGAAGTACATGGGGGTGTGGAGGTGCTGGTCGCAGGCTGTGCTGGTGATGATGAGGCCGTTGCCCAGGAGCGCAGCCAGGGAGATGCCCAGGAAGAGCCAGAAGTGCCAGAGCTGCAGCTCCCGCGTGTGTGCGAATGGCAGGAGGAGGAAGTGGGTGATGGAGCTGCCGTTGGACATCTGCTGCCTCTGGGCATGGGCACTGTCATGGGAGAAACAGGCAGTGATGGGTTAGGACAGGAGGGATGTCAGGTACAGAAGTGCAATTTACACACTCACAACTGTGAACACTTTCATGTTGCAGAGGAAAGGCTGAGAGTGACATGGTCATGATTGTCTCTGAGGTTGGTTGGTTTGTTTGTTTTCCCAGTGTCACAGCTGACAAGTGACTTTTTAGGGATACAATTCCTAAGTAGGTCTCTGAAGGCAACTGTGAAGAGTCTCACCATGGAAGAGACAGAAGGGCTCAACTGTCTGTGGGTTAGTGTCTACTCAAGGTTGCTGCAGTGTCCATCAGTCTGGCTCTCAGCTGCCCTGCACTTTCTAGAGAGAGTCAGCTCCTTGCCCAGCAGAGCATGTCCAGCAGCCACCTGCAGTGGAAGGCAGACACCAAGAGAGCTGCCTGAACGCAGCCTCCCCAGGCCTGGGCTGCACTTTCCCCCCACTCCCTGCCCATGTCTCTGCTGCCTGGAGCTGTCCCTGCCAGGAGCTGCTGCTCTGTGCCCAGCTCTGCTCCCTCTCAGTGCTGCCAGAGCCCATCCCATGGGCTGTGTGCTCAGCTCTGCCCTGCACACCCCTCCCGGCAGCAGGGCTCTGCCCAGGGGCATCTCTGCCTCTGCAGGGGCTCAGGAGCAGCTCACACAAGTCCTGACAAGACTCTCGCTGCCTTCTCCAAAGCACAGAAGTGAATTCCCAGCTCCCACCTCCCAACCTGCCCATCAAGAGTGAAAACATCAAAGCTCAGGATCCTTCCTACTAAGGCAAATGCTGCCTCAGTGTCTTTCAGAAGGACCCTCTGCAAACGTGCTCAGAGTGATGTGGAGCTCTGAGCAGCCCTGACCCACACAGCACCCTCTCCATGCACAAGAACACTTTTTCTTCCATGCCAGGAGTTGTTCCTTCCCCCCCTAGTTTCTCTCCCAGCACCGTGGGAGCTCCCAGTCAGGCTGAGTGCTGACCCTGGCAGGCAGCAGAGTCCCTGCCCCTGCACACAGCCCCTGGGCTGCAGGGACCCTGCTCGCAAGGACAGTGCTGGGCACCCCTGGCTGCACACCCACATTCACAGCCTGCAGCCAGCACAGCCCGGCACAAGGGACCTGCCTTGTCCTGTCCCTGCCATGGTGCAGAGGGAAGCCCTGCTCTGCACCACATCCTCCTCCTTATCTACACACAGAAACTGCAGCTTCATTGCCCTACACCCAGAGCCTTACCACAAAGAGGGCTGGGAAGGTTACTGCTCCAGAAGGTTTTTCCTCCTCCTCAGCATCCCTCACTGCCAAGGGCATTTAAGCTCTCTGAGTCTCACAGGTCTCCCCTGGGTCCCAGCTCAGCAACAGAGGCCCAGCCCAAGGTGGCTCTGCCACTGCCACACTGGGCTCCTTCCAGGGCTACCTGAGGCTCCAGGGAAACACCATGGGAAACAGCCTGAAGCAAGCACTGATGTTCCTTCCCTCATCTGGGACACAAACTGCCTTCCTGCGGTGCCATTTCTCTCATGATTCAGAGATTTAAGGCTAAAAATCTTCTTCTCTTACAATCACAGAATCACTTAATTTGAAAATGGCCCTTTGAGAACATCGAGTCAAACCATTAAGCTGTCACTGGCAAGGCCACACACTGAGCATGAGGACATCTCTGGTGGGATACCCTGGCTGAATTGTCACCAACAGCAACTGTGGCTTTAAAGTTGAATTTTACATCCTACCATAATTTCACTAATTTATATCCTGTTCTATTTGTTGTTAAACATTTTGCTACACATTAGAGCATAGAAATCAGCTGGACAAGTTATGTTGATGCAGAAACCTCCTCATATAAATAATGGTACTTAAACCCATCTAAGAAATTCTGAACAATTGCGTAAAGCACCCAAATATTTCCTTCAATTTATAACTGGAATTCAGCAGTATTCTGTTTGTAGGCACAGAGACAAGAGGTGACCACACCACTCTGAGAAAGATGGACTGACTTCAGTCTCCACATGGATTGTGCTGATGCACTTCCCCCCCATTTCCTGGAGCCCTCTGCTTCCCCAGGAGTTCCTGTTAGGCCTCACTCTTTGCACAGTGCAAGGAGTTGGACACTGGCTGTTCCCTGGCTGCACCAGGAGCTCTGTTTGCCTGCCCAAGGTGGGAGCAGCACAGAGCAGGAAAGTTGGACACTGCCTGATCATAGCAGCAGCTCTTTCAGGATGATCAGTCATTCCCTGACAGCCTGGAACAGAGCTGTTGTGCCCTGGGGAAACCGACACAGAACTGAGAGCAGGATGAAATGGGACTGATGACTAAAGCCCCATTGTTGGGGGTCGAGCATGGGCGCTTTAAGAGGCCTACAGCAAGCTGTGAGAAAGTGAACCTCTGACCCCAGGCTGGAAGAGGAAGCGTCAAGATCAGCAAAACAGGAACGCAATAACAAGATGCCAGAAGCATGATGTAACGCTAAGCTGAAGCGAAGGTGTGAAACCAATCAGGAGAGGCAAAGTGGAGCTTGTACCCCTCGTGGGCAAAGTGAAGCAGCCAATCAAGTAATGCGTGATTGCGTGTAAGACAGTATATTAAGAGCAGCCTTGTAATCAATAAACGGAGCATTTTGTGAACCTACATCGTATCGGTGTTTTCTCCCCTCCACCTGGCCGCGGCATTCTGGTGACCCCGACGTGATACCAGGAGAGAGAGAGACCGTGGACGAGAGAAGGTGGAGATCCCGGCTGCCCGAGAGAGGCAGGAAAGGAGCTGAAATTACGTGGCCACGGCTGACCGGTGAGTCAGGCAGACTGCGGTCTGGTTCGGGATGGGTTTCGCTGTATCAGCGATAGAAAAGGCTACGATAGAGGGACTGCTATGCGTAGCGAAGAAAACAGGGTACTCGATACCCCGACAGGAACTTGTGGACTTTTTATTTTTTGGTGCTGACGAAGGGGGTTGTTAGAAAATACGGGACAGTTATTCTCCAAAGATCAGTGGCGTAAGATAGGGGAAGAATTGTGGGAGTCGGTGAAGCTTTTAATCTCGAGACTTGGGAGAAAATTACCAAGGAAGAAGCCCCTGATTTATGGATGTTTTCAGTCCTTCCTAAGATGAAGGCAGCAACCCTTAAAGAGACAGACCTAAAGTTAATGTTGAAATGGTCGAAGACACGTTACCCAGAGATTTATGAGTCTACCGGATTTGAGATATCCTTGTGGAATGGGGCAAGAGAAGCTGTGGAATGCAGCCGCGAAAGGCAATGAAGCTGTGAAAGGAGTTAAGCTGTGGAATGCAGCCACGAAAGGCAATGATGCTGTGAAAAGTTTGTTAGTCATTTGGAGAACTGTTTTAGAGATGTTAAAGTAAAAAAAAAATGAGATCATGGAAACCAGTGCCCCCCCCCCCGAATCTCCGCCAGTTGCCGCTATGGCTGCGAAGATTGAAGATGGGGATGAAGATGATGCTTTTGATTCAGGTCCTATTGACCCCGAGAAGGAGCCTGTGCACGTTCATCAGTTTGCTGTTGCTGATCCTGAGATTCTGATGCCTGATAATGCCGATGCTGACCTGGATGGTGCTTTTGACCTGGAGCCTATTCATCCGGAAAAGAAGCCTGATTTATATCCCCCATATCCTCATGATAAATGGGTAGCTGTAAAGGGAGAAGCGAGATGGGTGGGGGATGCAGATGTATTGCATGGTTTCCTTGTGGTGTATATGCTGGTTCAAAACCCGCAGTGGGAAAATCTCTTGTATGCTCTTATCAGGGGTATCGGGCAGAATGTGTCAGACCATGGAGTTGGGACCCCATATACAACTCCTTTGATACAGTCTCTCTGTGATACTCATGTACTAGAAGTTGGTAAATATAAGTATGTCCATGTTTCTATTGACCCTTGGAAACCTTTAGAGATATTGCTGGCAACTTCTTCCAACATAGACTGGCCACCTGTGTTGGAACGAGTGTTCATTTTGGTCAGTAAAAAAGCCCAAGCCTCATGCAATGTGAGGGAGGCAGAGCCTCTGCGGGGACGCCTGCTAAGGTTGAGCCTGCCACCCCACACTGTGATGATGCTTCTCGGAGCTGGTTTCCTATAGTCTTTACAGGGTCCTTGTGCCACGTCCTGTATGCGGGACTGTGCAGTGGGAACAATGATTGTCTGGATTTTGTGTTTCAAATACTGTAGTTGTGTGGAGTGTGCTTGTGGGATCCCATGCGTGTCTGTGTCTGTTTGTAATGAGCGCAGACAGTGTTCTGTGTATTTTTTGTTGTCAGGTTCATGTAAAAGTTTTAACAGGTAGCAGTTTAACCTTTCGGGCAAGAAAAGGTTAATGCAAAAGTGCAGTTGCCGATAGGCCGGTGGTTTTAGCTGTGCAAAGCAGGGTGAGCGACTTTAAAAAAAAAACAAAACAAAAAAAAAACCCCAAAAAATAGAAAAAAAAGAAAAAAAATAGAAAAAAATAGGAAAAAAAATAGAAAAAAATAAAAAAAAGGGGTAATGATAACACATTCTAGCTGTTATTAATGACTGTAGTTTTGATGTATATTGCTTAAAGCTTGTTTTCCAGACAATATGCATGTGAACCCAAAAAAAAAAAAAAAATCACTTGAGGGCAACTGAAAAGTAACGGCTTGAATGTGCATGCTTGTAAAGTAGCTATTATTAGAGGTTGTGATTTTGTGTATAAAACCACCTCTATTTACTAGCCAGTTGCTAACAAGAAACTATACCTTGTATTGTATGGAATTGTCACTTGTGAAAGAGATGTTAGAGCATGCAGATTTGCAGTAGCTGCTAGAAAATGCTAAGGTAAAAGCTAGAAATATTCTAATATGATGGTACTGTTACAAAGCAGGTAATGGAACAAATTAAGAGGGTGGGAGAACTCCACTGTAAGAAATTGCTTTGGTTAGTCACTCACTGTCATTAGCATCTTCAACATGCTGATGCACTCTGTGATAGTTACTCTGCTAATGTAAATCTGTGTGTGCTTTGCTGTAGTAGTGACTTGTTACTGGGTGAAGCAGGTGAAACTCTGCACTGACAACAAGGTGCAAGGACTGAGATTGCTTACCACAGTCAAGGGCAAGACTGGGTTGGCCTCTGTGTCTGCAACCAAGAAGAACCTTTAGCTCCGCTGCTGGCTGCAACCCAGCAGGCGTGGAGCGGTGGAGACACATGCCATGCCAGACCTTGATGTGAGGGATTGCCTCCACTGTTATCAGAGAGCCATCCAGGAGAAAAGGGTAGGCCCAGCTGTGTACAGCTATCAACAGGACAATACTGGCTGCCAGCGAAACGTACAAAGCCGCAGAACTCAGCAACATAAAGAAACAGCAATGATAGAAATCTGTGTAAAATCTTTGTAATATCTGTTCTATTATGTGTGACCATGGGTAATGGACAAGTATACTGAGCACATGTGTTAAATCCCAATTATTCCATCCTGTTACATGGTGTGTAGGATTCACTGGTATGCCACATGTTATAAAGGTTCAAGTGACTTCAAATCAGACCAATCTTACTGAAATAATGCTGCCTAGAGTAGTGGGTTGTAATGTTACACAAGTCCATCAGTGATAGAGCAGACATACGAAATTGTCAAAAACTTTTAGTAAAACTAAAAAGGGGGAGATGTGGAGACAGTGTTCTCACAGGAAAATGAATATTTGGTACATGAGGTCTGAATAACTCCGAGGGATACAGCAAGGCCATGGGAGGCCCGAGGAAGCCTAAGCAAACAAGATAAGAAGAAGCTGTAATTCACTGAGTCCTGAGAGCTGTGGACTGTTGGCAAGCATTTGAGGTCAAGTTCTCACACCTGTGCTTAATCAATTATATGTTAGTCACTAAGGGTCTTCAAGACAAGTATCCAATCATGATATGCCAAATTGCTGTAGGTGTGTGTAAGCAATAGTATATAAGGAGTTAATGCTTTGCAATAAATGGCTTTTTGTCTGATCAAAAAAAAAAAAAAAAAAAAAAAAAGGGGGAGTGTAACTCCTTGACTGTTAACACTGTACAGTTTACTTCTGCAGCTGCTTCACATCCCCTTTGCATTAGAATGCTTCTGGGCATGTGTTGTATGAATCTTTCTGATCATTCTGAATCTATTCACAAGAAATTGTTTGAACTTAAAGAAAATACTGTAGAAACAAATCCTATAGACTCTTGGTTAAAATCGTTAGGAATAAGTAGTTGGTTAAGGAGTTTAATCATGATGTTTAGCGGACCAATAATGATTATGTTGTTAATTTTGTTTTTTGGACCTTGTTTGTTACAATGTATTATGCAACGCATGCAGCAGATGACTAACGCTTTATTTGAAAAAAGAGGGGGAGATGTTGGGGGTCGAGCATGGGCGCTTTAAGAGGCCTACAGCAAGCTGTGAGAAAGTGAACCTCTGACCCCAGGCTGGAAGAGGAAGCGTCAAGATCAGCAAAACAGGAACGCAATAACAAGATGCCAGAAGCATGATGTAACGCTAAGCTGAAGCGAAGGTGTGAAACCAATCAGGAGAGGCAAAGTGGAGCTTGTACCCCTCGTGGGCAAAGTGAAGCAGCCAATCAAGTAATGCGTGATTGCGTGTAAGACAGTATATTAAGAGCAGCCTTGTAATCAATAAACGGAGCATTTTGTGAACCTACATCGTATCGGTGTTTTCTCCCCTCCACCTGGCCGCGGCACCCCATCATCTGGTGACCCTGGAAATGGTGGTCCCAAGAGAGAGACCCTTTGAGCTCTCCTGGACCCCAGTGGGCTGTGAGTGGCATCTCCCCCAGAGTGACACAGCTCTGAGAGCCCCTAAACTCTGTGGTTTAGGAAATAGGGGGATCATCTGCCTGGGCTGTTCTGCTGCTTGCTGACACTCAGCCCTTCGCCTGCTGAGGAGCACTTCCAGAGCTGATGTGAGTATTGTGCTCTGCTTTTCCTTTTCACTGCAACAAGGGCAACTTTAACATAGTCATGCATCTAGATATGTGTACAGCCAACTAGCTCCATCTCAGTGTGTTGTGTTAGGTTAGGTATTTAACTGCAAGTGCATCAGTGATCAAGTGCTGTTAGAGATCCTGTGATTGAGTTTACAAATGCAAACTGCTGCTGGCTGACATTTGTGATCCTTTACATGAATACCAGGCCTGAGGCTAAGAAGGGATCCAGCCGCACCCAGACTGTTTCTGGAGAATGAGTTTAGAAAGCAAAGGGGTCCAATCTGAACCTTGTGACACAACAGGAGGGTCTCCCTTATTCCTTTGTGTTTGCAGTTTCTATGCACATGACTTCAGTTCAATGCTGTATAAATCATTGCAAGTCTGACACAATCTCTTCTTGTAGGTGCTGGAGTGGGGCCTCGCCACCAAATCCTGTGGAATCCTGCTCTTATAAATCCACATTCAATGACATGTGCTGGTCTCTGTGCCAGCCATTCTTGGAGCACTCCTGACCAGATTCCCAACAGGCATGCGGGACTTGTCTGGGAAACATGTTCTAGTGTCTGAGCAGCCTCACGGGAAAGAATTCCTGAAGAGAACATGGTTTGTGCTTCACTGCAGACAAAGGAGGCAGGAGAGAAGGGGCTGGGGAGCACGCACCCAGCCCTGACTCTGCACCCGGCAGCCAGGGGTGCTGCTCTTCACTACAGCACAGCTGGGCTGAACTGGGGCAGTGCTTACACAGAACCCTGGCCTTGTCCCAGACAAGGCTCTGCAGGACACAAGCTGCTCCAGAAGCACCAGCCCATCTGTTTTTCTTGTCACATCTTGCACAGTGTCCAAGCTGTGGCACAAGGGGAGGCCCTTGTTGCTGTTTCTCTTGGAGCTCAGGGGAGCAGAAAATGAAATACTATTTTTAATAACAAAAATAGGTTCCAATTACCATGGAAAACATGGAACAAGATGCTGGAGCCCAACAGGTTTTGTCAGGAAGAACAACAATTCACTAAAAATACCCTCCTGTGCTGTTTCCTTTCCCAGCACCAGCTCCATTGCCCTTCTCTGGCCCCGCTCCAGCACCTCAAGGTCTCTCTTGCAGTGAGGGCCCCAGAACTGAACACAGGATTCGAGGTGCAGCCTCCCCAGTGCCCAGTGCAGGGGCACAATCCCTGCCCTGGCCCTGCTGCCACACTGGTGCTGATCCAAACCACGATGCTGGAGCCTTAATCCCAGTGCTCATCCCATTGGCCCCAACCCATGGATCCAGCCTGTCCAGATCCCTCTGCAGAGCTTCCTACCCTCCAGCAGATCAATGCTCCCACCCGACTTGGTGTCATCTGCACATTTACACATCCCAGTATGTAGCAGTACAGACCAGTTTGCACCAGTACAGACCAATAGAGGCCACTACGGCCCCAGATACTGCTGAGGTTTCAATATCCCAGTGCTCCCAGTCCCTGCCACAAGTCTTCCTGCTTGCAGGCACGCTCAACTCCCAATCCCTCTCGATGCTCCCACTACCTGCTGTGGGTGCTCCTAGTCTCTCCCAGCGTTCCCAATCCCTGCCTAAGGTGCTTCTGCTCATCCCCCACTAGGCCTCCTTGGTCTTTTTGGTGGGACACCCCAAATTAGGCAAGTCCCACTCTGGGGCTGTCCCCTCCAACTCCCTGATACCAGAGAGGGGGGAGTTGTGCTGCCCTATGGGGTGTGGTTTGGTGGCAAGAAGAAACAGTTTGGGGCTGGGTGCCATTAGAGGGGGGGAGCAGCTTTTTTGGGGTACCCCCAGTTGGGGGCAGGGTGTCCGGTGGGGCCCCTCTAGGATTTTGGGTCCCCAGGTTCATGTGAAGGGGACTGGGCTGATGGAAGGATGGGGGTGGCATTTAGGCTGCTCCAGGCCCCCACCTGGGGGGGTCCTGCCTGCTCTTGGGCTGCTTCAGGGAGATTTGGAGTACCCCAGGATTTTTGAGGTACTACGATTGCTTTGAGTGCCTCAGGGGTTTGGGGGCAGTGTGGTTTTTGGGGTGCCCCTTTATTGGGGTGCCTCTTTTGGGGGATCCACACACTCTGGCCCACTGAATTCACTACTGAATCCAAAGCAATGCTGGGGTCTCACCAGTGCATTCCAGTCCCAGAGCATCTTGGGGGACACCCAGGGCAGGTGCTGGGGAGACCCCACTTTTCAGGACACCCCTTTTTTAGCAGCTCTGTGACACTGTGCTGATCTTTGGGAGGTTTAGAGCTGCAGGCTCTGGGTTTGGGGGGATTTTGGGGGATCCTGGGGGGATTTGAGGTATTCAAGTTCGTCCCCAAAACACCTCAGGTGGCTCAGTTATTTGGGGGACTTGCCATATCCCAAAAATTGGGGTCCATCAATTGCAGGGCAGGCAAATCACACTGGATGCCATAGGGAGCCCCGTGTCCAAAAATGGATAAAATTTAGGGGGTTGAAATGATTTGGGGGTTCAAGGAATTTTTTGGGGGGTGGGGTTCCCCAAAGCCTGCTCTAGGAGGCCCATTTTATTGGGGGATCTCCCATGTGCTAAAAATGGGGGGTACCTGGTTCCCAGGGCACCCTGAGTCACTCTTGGGTGAGCAACATTCCCCCATGGTGGAGATGGGCTGAGGGGAAGAGTTTAGGGGTTCAGAGGGGATTTGGGCATTGGGGGAGATCCCCAAAGCTGCCTGAGGTGGTGCAGGGATTTAGGGAACAACCAATGTCCCAAAACTAGGGGTTACATTTGTGCCAGGGTACCCTGACTCTTCAGTGCCCCTGTTGGCCCATGGCAGTAAATGGGGGGGACTTGGGGTTCAGAAGGGAACTGGAGGTTTTGAGGGATTTGCAGGTTCATGGGAATGTGCCCAAGCTCTGCAGGGGGCAGAGTAATTTGGGGGACCAGTGGAGCCCTCAAACAGGGACTACAGCCACCAGAGACCACTCCACAGATAACTGGGGAGGGGGGAACAGCAGATATGGGGGGACCCTGCCAGGTTTTAGGGCTGCAGCTGGGGGGTTCTCCCTAAATCTGACCTGTGAGGATGCTGGTGATGAGCTCATCCCTCTGCCCTGGGGGGATGAAACTAATGGGATGTTCTAACTAAGGGGGTTTGTGTTATCACTTTTCAGTTTAGAAATGTCTGTGTGTTCTGGAATGCCGGCACAGGGATCACTGGAAACTGCCAGGGCCCTGCCACCTTCCGCAATGCCCGGTGGGCTTCCGTGAGCCTTGGGGGAGCCAGGCAGGTCCCTTGTGCTGAGCTCCCAGTGACAGCACCAGCAGCTGCACTGCCCAGGGGTGCTCCTGCCCTGACACCTTCTGAGCACCTCTGACCCCAGCAGCTCCTGCACACACAAGGCTCCTGCTTTGCCCCCAGCACCTCTGCAGGCAGAGCTGAGCTCCAAGCACATCAACAAGCCCAGGGCTGAGCTCCTCCTCACCCATGCCCTGCTCCTACAGCTGCCATGGCACCAGCACATCTCCTGACAGCTTCTCCTCCCTTCACAGCAGCACCCACAATGTCTTTGCAGCCACACTCAAACAGGATGGCAAAGTCAAAGCACACGGCCCTGGATGTGCAGGGCAGCCACGGCAGATGCAGCTCCCGACCCTCAGAGGAGGGGTCTCCTGTGCACTGGTTCCTGCAGGGCTCTGGCTCCTTCAATAGCCCCCACTCAGCTCAGCGTGGGGGCCCCATTTGTCACAATGGGCAAATCCACAGCGACCGCCAGGGCTTTGTGATGGCGGCAGCATCGTGCCCATGGCCACTGGGCACCCAGGGGTGCTGCGGGAGTCACTGCAAGGGGGGGGCACCAGGCTCTGCCCAGCCGGCTCGGGGAGGTCCCTCAGGGGCTGCTCTTCCTCAGTGCCTTTGGTGCGGAGGTGCAGCATGCGAGGGGTCACAGCTCAGCCTGGACAATGGAACAGGCGTCACGGCACCTACGGCAAGTGCAGAGTGACCCACATTGGCACAGCAGAGAATCCTGGAATCCCAGACTGGCTTGGGCTGGAAGGGACCTTAAAGCTCATCCAGATCCAACCCCTGCCATGGGCAGGGACACCTTCCACTGGAGCAGCTTGATCCCATGGCCCTCTGTGCAACCTGCGTTTGAGCACTGCCAGGAATTGGGCAGGCACTGCTCCTCTCAGAAAGAGTCTGTCACTGTCTCACTACCCTCAATGTATGGAATATTTTACTTGTATGAAACAATATTAAATGAAAGAAATGAAATGAAATCTTTTCTCCAATTGGAACTATTGTGACAGTTCCTGTCACTGCAAAGGTGGGTATCGCCTATCCAAGGACGTTGTGTTGTTCTCTGCTTCCTTCCCACTTCTGCCTCGGACAGCCCTTAGCTGCAGCCCAACAGAGCTGCTCAGCCTCCCTTTGGCTGCATGGCCTCGGTCCAATGTTTCCTATATTCCAAACTGGGAAATGCTCTGTGTGCTCTGGGAAAGCCTTAGAGTCCCCTTTCCATCCTCGTTTCAAGGTCATCCTCTCCTCAGCACGCTATTGATTCCTGAATCTTGGAATGCCAGACTGGGCTGGGGTGGAAGGGACTTTAAGGCTCATCCAGTTGCAGCACCTGCCATGGGCAGGGACCCCTTCCACTGGAGCAGCTGCTCCAAGCCCCTGTGTCCAACCTGGCCTTGAACACTGCCAGGGATGGGGCAGCCACAGCTGCTCTGGGCACTCTATGAGGGCTTGGGCATCCCTGTCCCCACGGTGCACACAAGAAGGGTTCTGTGCTGGACTCTGCCTTATTGATGTCCATAGAGTTTGTGTGGGTGTGTTCTGTGACAGCAGCGCTGCTGCCTGTGGAGCTGTGCCCCCCATGTCCCTCCTGTCCCCTCTCCCCACGGACTCTCTGTGCCCAAGGCTACAACCCAGGGGCAGGTCCCCGAGGCTCCTCCTCTGGTGCAGGAGCTGAGCCAGAGCCCATGGCCTTTTCTTGCCCCACCCCATCCATTGGGTGTTGGGGGGCCTCAGGGGCACTGGGATGGAGGGGTCACTCCGTGGGGTTCAGTGTCTTTGAAAGAGGCAACCTGAACATTAAAGTTCTGTTTGTTCCATCAGGACCAGTTTGAATAGGTCACAGGAAGAGCCATGCTCAGCAAAACCACATTCTGCTGTGAGAGGGTGGTGGGGGTGCACAGGCCCCAGTGACTGGTATGGTTTTATTTCCTTATTAGGTATTGGTTGCTTGGTTTCTGACATTGTGTAGGTGGAACTTCAACTTCTGCACCATGGAGTGCTTGCCACACTGTGATTGCTGCAGTTCTTGGGGGCAATCTCCTCTGATTAAGACATCATCTATATAATGGTACATTTTCCCCTTCTGAGGAAGTGAGACCTCCTGTGGGTTTGTGGTGTTCATGAGAGGGAGCTGAGTCCCCTTCCAGCCCCAGGCCTACAATCCTAGGATGGGATGGCTCAACTGACCAGGCTGGATCCCTTCCTTCAGCAGGGGTAAAGGAGATCCCAGCCTGTCCTGTCCTGCCTGTCCTGTCTGATGATGGCACAAGAAACAGGCTGCCCACTGAAGTGGAGGTATATACCTCCCTGGAGGTATATAAAAGACATGTTCTAAGGGACATGTTTAAAGAACTGTCTGGATGGTTGCTTTCAAAGAGTTGTGGTCAATGGTTGAATGTCCGGCTGGAGACCAGTAATGAGTGGTGTCCCTCAGGGATCGGTGTTGGGACCGGTCTTGTTTAATATCTTTGTCGCTGACATGGGCAATGGAATTGAGTGTGCCCTCAGCAAGTTTGCCGATGGCACCAAGCTGTGTGGTTCTGTTGATATGCCGGAGGGAAGGAATGCCATCCAGAGGGACCTTGACACACTTGTGAGGTGGGCTGATGCCAACCTCATGAAGTTTAACCATGCCAAGTGCAAGGTCCTACACTTGGATTGGAGCAATCCCAGGCACAGCTACAGGTTGGGCAAAAGGGAAATTCAGAGCAGCCCCGCGGAGAAGGTCTTGGGGGTGTTGGTCAATGACAAAATGAACATGAGCCAGCTGCAGTGTGTGCTTACAGCCCAGAAACCAACCGTATTCTGGGCTGCATCAAAAGGAGTGTGACCAGCAGGTCAAAGGAGGTGATCCTGCCCCTCTACTCTTTGAGACCTCACCTGGAGCACTGTGTGCAGTTCTGGTGTTCTCAACATAAAAAGGACATGGAACTGTTGGAACATGTCCAGAGGAGGCCACGAGGATGATCAGGGGCTGGAGCAGCTCCCATATTAAGACAGGCTGAGAAAGTTGGGGCTGTTCAGCCTGGAGAAGAGAAGGCTGCGTGGAGACCTCATAGCAGCCTTCCAGTATCTGAAGGGGGCCTATAGGGATTCTGGGGATTAGGGATTAGGGACTGTAGTGATTGGACAAGGGGTAACGGGATCAAACATAAACAGCAGAGGTTTAGATAGGATATAAGGAAGAAATTCTTTACTGTTAGGGTGCTGAGGTACTGGAATGGGTTGGCCAGGGAGGTTGTGACTGCTCCATCCCTGGCAGTGTTGAAGGCCAGGTTGGATGAAGCCTTGGGTGATATGGTTTAGTGTGAGGTGTCCCTGCCCATGGCAGGGGGGTTGGAACTGGATGATCTTAAGGTCCTTTCCAACACTAACTATTCTATGGTTCTATGATTTTGAGAGTTATAGAGCAGGGATGTTTATTTCAGCCCTAGGTGCAAGGGGGATTGCTCTTCCTAACTGGCACACTGAGAGCTCAACAAGGTGTTCTGTTATTATACACAAACATATATATTCATTAGGTTTCCGAGAGTTCGGCTGGGATGTTATAATAAGTTTAGGTCCTTATTATCTTAAGTCTCCTCCCTTTTGGCGCTTGCTCACTGTCCTCCGATGGTCGTGGTCAGAGGTCTTCAAGATGAAGTATGCAGTCTTCCTCACTTTTCATCTTTGGCACAGTTTCCACAGCTGGCAACCTCAAGTCTTATAGAAACTAGTTGAAACAAATTCCTGCCAGATGTTGATCTTCTTGAGGGAAAAGGGTCTTTGATTTTAAACAATATGTTTCTGCTCCCTGCTCTATTCTAACTTAGAGCTTAACTGGCAAGAACAAGAACATACCTGTTCCCTATTCTAAGACAATGTATAGCTTGAAGAAAACTCTTAACTCTTTCCTTAGTCCATTACTATTCCCCACACCAAGTCTCCCCTTTTCGATAAACTTTGCAAATTCCTTTGGTATATTATTCCATTTTTTCCTAAAGTTCTGGCAAAAGATTTGCCACTTTCTGCCTGCTGTTGTATCTTATGTCCTTTCCAGTCCTCATAATCAGTGATGGACTTTTTACAACACCAAAAAGAACATTGTATCATGCCACAAGTAATCAATATTATAAAGATTAGTATTAAGATTCCTGCATCCAGTTGCCTTAACCAGGAGAAATTTGGTAACCATGAGGTTTGTTTTTCCATACCTCCTCAAAGCCCCAAGACGTGTCATCCTTGGCCACCTCATGAAATACCAATCTTGCCACTTCGATCTATTTCAATTGGTTTTAAAGGGGATAGGGAGGTTGATTAAAGGAATGTCTATTTTTTTTTTCTGATTTAGGCATCTGAGTACAGATCCAACAATCACTCTTGTTTATAACTCTGGTCACATTCTGTATCAATCTCAAATACAGATTCTCATTCCAAGACGGTGTTCCTATTATGCAAAATACAGTCATTTTGTCAAATTCGAAGCTTCAGAGGTCCAGTAGGTGTTGTTTTTCATCGTGGCTTAGAGGCTTTCTTTATTCTGGTATGATGAATCCATGATGCTTGCTCTTTAACTGCCATATGAGAAGTTAGCAGCATTTGAAATGGAAATTCCCACTTCAGTCCTTGAGGGGATTCTGAAAGAGATCTAACATATACATAGTCCCCAGGTTCAACATCAGGTATACGTCCATCAAGACCTCGAACTCTGGTTCCCAAGATTAATTTTTCTATATTTCTGAACTGGTTTTGCATATTTATTACATAATTATTGAGTGATTGTTCTCTACTCTGTCCTGAAGTCCCTTCTTGGATAATATTTGGTCTTCGTATAAAATATCAAAAGGACTTAAACCTGTTTTCAACTTTGGTTTAATTCTGATTCTCAATAAGGTCAGAGGTAGTAATTGAGGCCAAGGCAAATTAGCCTCCTGTTCCACCTTCACAATTTGCAATTTAATTAAATGCTTTATTTATTGTCCACTTGACCACTGGACTGTGGGTGATAAGGGGTATGTAATTGCCAATCCATCCCCAAAAGTCTGCTTACTTGCTGGGCATTTTTTGCGATGAAATGAGGTCCTCAACCTGTTGAAATGGATGCTGGGACCCCAAAACTTGGTATTGTTTCTTGTAACAATGTTTTTGTTACTTCTCTGGCTTTTTTATTTCTACATGGAAAAGCTTCTGGCCAACCTTAAAAGGTATCAGTCATTACCAGCAAATATCAAAACCCCCCTTTTATTGGGAGATCTGAGAAATCAATTTGCCATTGTTGTCCTAGATGATTTCCTTTCCCTGTCTGTCCTAACTGGACTTTGGACCCCACTTTAGGATTATTCTGTAGACATCTCTCACACTGTTGTGTCACCTGTTTAATAGTAGTATACATATTCCTAGCTCTCATTATTTTGAGTAGATGTGCATACAAAGCTTCTACTTCTCAGTGACTTTTTCTATGTTCTGCCATGACTATAGCCCATAATAAAGTGGAGAGAACTATCCAGTCTCCCCTATTTTCCCTTCTAAATCATCAATTTCCTATCCTTTTTAGAATACTTAAGGTCTTCTTCAATTTGGATTTTGCCATATGGGACCAAGGCTTGCACTTCTATACCACCTTTTTCAGCAATTCTTCTGGTGTCTTCTAAGTTCAGTCAGCTGGAATATACTGCTTCGATGGTTTCCAGACAGTAATGAGAGATGGGTTCTCCTGTGTTTTCAGTGAGGAAAGAAGCCGGTTTGTTAATGTTAGCAACAGTTATTTCCACATCATCTTGTTCCATCAGGATAGCCTTACACTTGAGGAATCGTTGGGAGGAAGTCAGTGTCTCCCCTTCATCTCCAACACTGCAGAGACAGTATGGGACACCAACACTGTCATTTTCTGTCTAAGCGTGAATTTTCATGCTTCTTGAATGTTCAGTAGCACTGCAGCTACTGCTCTCAGGGAACTGGGCCATCTTTTACTAACTTCATCCAGCTGTTTGGAGAAGTCAGCTACTATATGGCCCCAGTTATTTTGCTAGGATTCCCAGGGCTATCCCTTGCTTTCATAGGAGAATCAGCAGAAAAGGTCTAGTGAGGCCTAATGCTGGGGCATCCATCAGGCTCCTTTCTAAATTTCTGAAAGCATTGTCTGCTTCTCAAGTCCAAACAAGGGCTTTTGTGCTCGCCTTGAGGAGCTGGTAGAGGGGCTTCAGCATCAGTCCATGCAAAGGTGGCACCACCCAGTCATACCTAGGAATGTACAAAGATCTTTGATCGTCTGTGGCTGCGGAGTGTGGCAGATGGTCTCTTTTCTCACAGCTCCCAAAGTCCGCTGTCCTGCAGTCACCTCGTATTCTAGATACAATACTTGCTGTTGGGCTATTCGTACTTTCTGTGCTGAAACTCGATAGCCATTAAGTCCCAAGAAATTCCTTTTGTTTCACTGGCTATTAACAAGTCATCCACATATTGCAATAGCACTTCATCTCCTGGTGGCTTTTCCCACAACTCCAAGTCCTTTGCTAACTGGTTTCCATAAAGAGTAGGGCTGGTTTTGAACCCTTGTAGTAATACTGTCCAGATCATCTGTATTTTTTCTTGTGTCAGGGTTTTCCCACTCAAAAGTAAACAATAGGGTTAGGGTTAGGGTTAGGCTTTCAGAACTCAAAGGTAGGCAAAAGAAGGCATCCTTCAGGTCCAACACAGTAAAGTGCTGTCTTCCTGGATATTAAAAGAGTAGGAACATTCTGCACTCAGGCAAGAAGCAGATAGGGTACAGTCTGGAGTTAGGCTAGGTATCTCATAAAGATTTACTATAATAACTGGCCATGCAATCAATTTTATTTAGAATTGGAATGTCAGATTGACAGGTTGGGAACACCTCTCAAAAAATATTGGCGTGAGCTGTCATTTTTCCCATTCTTTCTAAGTGGCTTTGTGACCGCTTCTGGTCATGGGAATATATACAGTTTTTGTGATCTCACTCTTGTCATCTGTGTCATCAGTCCCAAATTTCCATTGTATGCAGTGGTCCAACCTAGTGAGTCATTGTATTCTATATCAAAGCGCTTTTTCCATAGCCTGGAAGTCTCATCAGGTCTCCCAGTTCCAAAGATGAACACTGTCACTGCCGTATATTCCCAGGAATGGTTCCAATAAGCTCTGCTTTCCATCTCGTGATAGACATTTCTGGTGCAGGGGCTTTCTTCATCCTGGAGTAGTGCAGGCAAGTGGGTATCCCGCAAGCTTTCACTGCAGTGTATGTTGTCAGGAGTATCTTCCCCTTTTTACCTGCTGGATGCTCTGTGAATGATTTAATGTAAATCCAGTCTCCCAGCTTACCATCATGTGATCAGGACCTCTTGATCGAGTGTCCATTACCTGTTTGTAAACTTTCAATAGTTGTTTCCTTAATTCTATAACGTAATCCCTCACATACCCTTCTGCCGCCTGAATTAAATCTTCCCCTTGATATTGTACAGTATACAGTCCACCATAAAGCATTTCAAAAGGGCTTAAGTTTTCTTTGAACTGGGGTTTAACCCTTATTCACAGCAAGGCTAGAGGTAATGCTTGACTCCAGTTGGAATTAGTTTCTTGACAAACCTTTGCTAATTGATGTTTAATCAGCTGATTCATTTTCTCTACCTGTCCACTAGCCTGTGGTTGTTAAGAGGTATGTAACTGCCAATCAATTTGTAATATCTGACTGATTGACTGTACAATTTGTGCACAAAAATGAGTACCTCTATCTGAGGATATAGTTACTGGCACTCCAAATCTGGGGATTACTTCATTAAGGAGCACCTTGTTTCCTTGTTGAGCCTTGTTGCTCCAGGTTGGAAAAGCTTCTGGCTAGCCAGAGAAGGTATCTGTTAATACTAAGAGGTATGTGTACCCCCTTTTCTGGGTAATTCAGAGAAATCAATTTGCCACTGTTGTCCAGGGACATTTCCCTTCCCAGTTGCCCCTAAATTGGGTTTAGTAGTAGTCTGAGGGTTATTATGGAGACAGAGTTTACATTGTTTTGTTATTTGTGTTACTGTGATGTACAGGTTACATCCCACTATTTGTCTCCTTATACAATTATATAGGGCGTCTGCTCCCCAGTGTGTCTTATGTTCTTCTTGAGCTATTTTCCATACTCTTCATTCCGGCACTACTATTTTCCTTCAGGAAGTACATACGTTTTATCTTGAAGCTGTGCCTTTAAATCCTGAGGTAGTTTTATAACTTCCTTTGAAGAAGAAATTTCAGAATGAATACTTCCTATCTTTCTGTCTGCTATTGTGGCCTCTCCTTTTTTTGCTGCTCTTTTTGCCTCTAAATCTGCCAGTTGGTTCCCTTTCTCCTGATCCATGCCACCCCTTTGGTGTCCTCTGCAGTGCATCACTGCCACTCGATTCGGCAATCTTACAGCTTCAAGAAGCCTCAATATCTCTGCAGAGTGCTTGACTTATTTTCCATGTTACATCAAATCCCACGGTCTTTCCACTCAGCCCCATGGGAGTGGACTACTCCAAAGATACCTTTTGAGTCTGTCCAAATATGAATGTCTCTTCCATTGGCTAATTCTAGTGTTCCTGTTAGAGCAGTAATTTCAGCTTTTTGCACTGATTTTCCTGCTGGGAAGGCTGGGGCTTCAGTGGTTCTCTGAGTAGTGGTTACAGCATCTCCTGCTTTCTGAACTGCCTTTTTAACAAAGCTGCTTCCGTCAGTGAACCAGGCTTCTGTTCTCAGCAAGGGTTCTTCTGACCCGCCCCACCATGGAGACCCCCCCATATCCCTGAATCCTCCATCATGGGGATCCCCCCGTATCCCTGACACCCCCTGTCATGGAGACCCTCCCCCCTATATAGAGAGAGGCAGGTTTCATAGGGTGAGGTTCCATGGGGAGATGGGGGGGTCTGATGGGCTTGGTATGATTTGAATTTCTATGGGATGCTGTGGAGCTCTGTGGGATGCTCTGGGGCTCTGTGGGATCCCCTGCTTGTAGGATGCTCTGAATCCCTATGGGATGCTCTGAATTCCTATGGGATGCTCTGTATGGTACCCCCTGCCCCCACCATTGTCATCCCTGTATCCCTGCAGCCCCCACCATGGTGAAGCTGGGCCGGGATGCCCGGATGAGTTCGTCTTTGATGTCTGTGGGGCCATCAGCAATGCCAAAGTGGGGCGCAGATGAGGGGGGACCCTCAGGTGCCCGTCGCATCAGGCATGATGTGAGCTGCATGTGGTACCCACACTGCACTGGCTGGTTCAGTTCCACAAAGGAGATGTTGAAGCCAATGGAGATGTTGGTGTAATACTCATGGACCACAACTTTGCGGATCCAATGCTTGTGGGTCTTGGAATTGGACCAAGCCATGTCCGTGATTCCAAACATCACGAGCCAATCCGTGGTGAAGCTGGGAGGGAGTGGAAGAGCAGGGGTTGGAGCCGTAGGACAAGGGGTGATGGGTTCTGACTGGGAATTGCAGGTTGGAGATAAGGAAGGGTTTCCCTAGGAGGGAATCCCACTGGGGCACTGGGATGGGATGGATGGAGAAGGTTTGGCAGCTTCATCCCTGGCAGTGTTCAAGGCCAGCTTGGAGCAAGCTGCCCTATGGAAGGCATTCCTGCCCATGGCAACGTGTTGGAAGTGGATAATCCCAAACTCCTTTCCCACCCAACCCATTCCATCATCCATTCCATCCCATTCCATTCCATTCTAATGCCTTCTATGGAGAAGAGGGGTGGGAAGGAGCTACATTCCTGCTGCTTCCCAAAGGAAAGCATTGCCCCAGCACGCTTCATGGCTCCAGGGATGTGAAGCTGGTAGCAGGCTTCTCCTGAGTGCCCTTGTCAGTGCATCCAGGATGGGGAAGGGGATGGGATGGGAGCTGCTCCTTGGCTATTCTCTATGGCTGGAATCCCTTCTCCCCCTTACTTTTTGCTCCTAATCCCTGTGTCCTGTTCTTCTAGACTGTTTTCCTTTAAACTATGTCACCTCTACCAATTTCTCTTGTACAAGAATTCTCAGGATGTTCTCTAGCTGTCCTCTGTTGTTTTTTCTCTGTATCATGCACCTCAGTAATTTTCCATTGCCACTGTTACAAAGCCATGAAACTTAACATGACTTAGAACTGATACTAAAGGTTTATATATTCCATTTTGTAATTTTGTGCCCCTCCTTGTCTGACTCTGGAAGCATTTCTGAGGTGCATGGGTATAGCTCCTCCAAAGTATGCACACCTCAGGGTGGTTTTCCCTTTACATTTATTCTCTTAAGGCATACATATGCATTAGGCTACTCAATAGGCGTATACATTTTTGTTATCTATCCCCGCTTCGTATTATAATGAGCTAGAAGGTCCTTTGCACCTGCGCAGTGCCCCCTCTGGTCATGGGCAGGGCTCTCAAGATGAAGTAAATGAGTCTTCCTCTTCTTAAACTTTTCACCTTTTAATCTTCACACATGGCCTTAGGGTTTGGTCAGTGCCCAAGCCATAAACCATCTGCTTCTGCCCCTTATCAGTAGAACCAAGCATCTGCTTTTGTCCCTTATCAGTAGAACTAAGCATCTGCTTCTCCCCTTCATCAGTCTGCTTCTCCCATTATCAGTAGTTAATGCCTTGGTATTGTTTAGTAGGCATGTTAGGTATTTCTGACAGACATAACTTTTGTTTAAGCAAGGGAATTCCTCTAACCTCACCATGGTGCCTGGTGGGAGGACAAAAGGCAATGGGGGATAGTGAGAGAGGAGAGGTTGAGCCAGGATAGAAGGAAACCTTGTTCTCATAGGCTCAGGCAAGTGCTGCATCCGGTCACCCGAGAGGCTGTGCAGTCTCTGGCCTTGGGGATTTCCAACTCAGACTGAATCAAGCCTTGAACCTCGTGCTCTGGCCTTGCTCCTGATGCATTAAGAGTTGAGACCTCCTGCGGTCCCTTCCAACCTCTGTTCTCTTATGATCCTAAAATGATGGGGTAATGACGGGGTTATGAATGGCCACAAAGATGCTCTAAGAGCTGGAGCACGTCTGCGATGAAGACAGCCTGAGAGATGTGGGTGTTCAGCCTGGAGAAGAGAAGGCTCCAGGGAGACATTTTACCAATCTGCCCATACCTAACCAGGGCCTACAAGAAATCTGGAGAGGGCTTTTTCCAAGGGTGTGCAGTGACAGGGCAAGGGGGAATGGCTTTAAGCTGAAAAAAGGGGGATTTAGCTTGGACATTTGGAGGAAGTTGTTCCCTGTGAGGGTGCTGAGGTGCTGGCACAGGGTACCCAGAGAAGCTGTGGCTGCCCAATTCCTGGCAGTGTTCAAGGCCAGGTTGGATGGGAGTCATCTCATCTCTGAAGCAGTTGTTTGCCAAACTCTGACGTTCACAAGGGATGTCAGATGAAGTCCAACTTTATTGTAAAGTTCTCTACTGGTGTTAGTGTAAGAATGCACACATAACCACCGGCATGGTTCTATGAGATGCTTGATTGCAGCACTGGGAAACCAGGGGCACGCGCCCAAATCTGGCTTCAACCTCATCACATCGTGTTCGCAATTTGTACATCAAAGGTTTCCAATTGATGCATATTCAACCTAAATTGCTACCTTAGCTAATACATATGCATCAGGGATTGCCTCATCTGCCCATTACGACATCAGCCTCTTCTGCGCTTGCGTAGCCCCCCTCTGCTGGTCGTCCTGATGAAGTAAGCAGTCTTCCTCAGATGAGGTAACAAGTCTTCCTCGCTCTGTCCCTTTCACCTTTCCGTTCTTTGGACAGGCCCCATGTGGGTGCCAGCATTCTCGTGTTTTCACTTGGCTGCCTCTGGTCAGTCTGTATGTTCTGCTTGGGTAAGGCACCATTCTCCATATATGGCTATGTTAATTTCTACTGCTAGGACTACCATTGTGATGTTTAGTTACAGATTAACTAAGGTACAGAACAGCAAAATTACAACTAAGGTACAGAACAGCAAAGTTACAACTTGTTAATATATAAAGACCTTCTAATGATTTACAAACTTTCAAATATAATTACTATCACTCTATATGATTATTTTTAACATAAAAATTCATATTTTTCTAACACTTGGACTCATGACTCGGATGAGTCTGGGCTGCACAGAGAGGCTTAGCATGGCCTCAGAGTCATTGGGTCTGTGTTATTTATTTACTGGCATAACACTGCTGAGGTTTTTTTTGGGGTACAAAACAGCCTTTGTATGACCAAAACTCAGAACAGTATTGAAACAGGGAGATGTTCTCAGCTCTGATTCAGAGACAACTGCAGGAACAAACTGGCTAACAGAGTTTCAAGCTGACAAGCAGGTATTCTTTATTGCTGCACCGGGAGACACGGGGGACAGCTCCTCCTAACGTGTGTCCCCTATTGCTCTACAGGCCATCCTTATGTGGTCACTGGGAATATTACATCATTTTCCAGACAGTTTCCCGCATGCACACACAAATGTGATGCTGGTCTTTAAGGGTCGTTTACTTTTCCCAGCTTAATGACCCCATCACCAGCTCCTGGTTTTCCATTCTGCTTTTCTCACACCTTTTGTACCAAGGTTCTGAGGACCTGAAACTCTGTCAGCTCCCTTCAGGCACCACGGTTATTTTCCATTACAAAGCCATCAAACTGATCATTACTTAGAACTGATTCCATTGTGTGCTTTTGTGCCTCCTTGTATCAATGGGGCAATAACGGAGCTCTATGTGGCAATAATGGGACAATTATGGGGCTCTATGGGGCAATAATAGGGCTTTATGGGGAAACAATGGGGTAATAATGGGGCTCTATGGGGTAACAATGGCGCTTTATGGGACAATAACGGGGCTCTATGGGGTAATAATGGGGCGATAATGGGGCTCTATAGAGCAATAAGGGGGCAATAATGGAGCTCTATGGGGCAATGATGGGGCTCTATGAGGCAACAATTGGGCAATAATGGGGCTGTATGGGGCTCTACGGGGCAATAAAGGGGCAATAATGGGGCTCTAATGGGGCTCTATGGGGCAATAATAGAGCTCTATGGGACTAATAATGGTGCAATAATGGGGCAATAATGGGACTCTATGTGGCAACAATGGGGCTCTATGGGGCAATGATGGTGCTCTATGAGGCAACAATGGCGCAATAATGGGGCTGTATGGGGCTCTATGGGGCAACAAAAGGGCAATAATGGGGCTATAATGGGGCTGTATGGTGCAACAATGGGACTTTATGGAGAAACAATGGGGCAATAATGGGGTTCTACGGGGCAATAATGGGGCTTTATGGGAAATAATGGGGCTCTATGGGGTAATAAGGGGGTGATAATGGGGCTCTATGGGGCAAGAATGGGCAACAATGAGGCTCTATGAGGCAACAATGGGGCAATAATAGCGCTGTATGGGCCTCTATGAGGCAACAAAGGGGCAATAATGGGGCTATAATGGGGCTCTATGGGGCAATAATGGGGCAATAAATGGGTTCTATGGGGCAAAAATGGGTTCTATGGGGCAATAATGGGGCTCTATGGGGCAACAATGTGTCTTGCAGCCCAGAGAGCCAACTGTATTCTGGGCTGCATCAAAAGAAGCATGACCAGCAGGTCCAAGGAGGTGATCCTGCCCCTCTGCTCTGCTCTTGTGAGACCTCACCTGGAGCACTGTGTGCAGTTCTGGTGTTCTCAACATAAAAAGGACATAGAACTGTTAGAACAAGTCCAGAGGAGGCCACGAGGATGATCAGGGACTGGAGCACCTCCTGTATGAAGACAGGCTGAGAAAGTTGGGGCTGTTCAGCCTGGAGAAGAGAAGGCTGCGTGGAGACCTCATAGCAGCCTTCCAGTATCTGAAGGGGGCCTATAGGGATGCTGGGGAGGGACTCTTCATTAGGGACTGTAGTGATAGGACAAGGGGTAACGGGTTGAAACTTAAACAGCAGAGGTTTAGATTGGATATAAGGAAGAAATTCTTTACTGTTAGGGTGGTGAGGCACTGGAATGGGTTGGCCAGGGAGGTTGTGAATGCTCCATCCCTGGCAGTGTTGAAGGCCAGGTTGGATGAAGCCTTGGGTGATATGGTTTAGTGTGAGGTGTCCCTGCCCATGGCAGTGGGGTTGGAACTAGATGATCCTAAGGTCCTTTCCAACACTAAGTATTCTATGATTCTATGATGCTATGATCACCTCCTTCAACCTGCTGGTCACTCTCCTTTTGATGCAGCCCAGGATACGTTTGGCTTTCTGGGCTGCAAGCACACACTGCAGCTGGTTCATATTCATTTTCTCATCTATCTTATCAGACTTGCTCATGCTCCCTCACTATCAGTGCCCCTTCCCATGGAAACTCTTGGAATTGTCCCCAAGTAAGTCTAAGTCTTCTCCTCTGGAGTCCAGAGTCTGTTCTGTGCTGCTGGCCTTCCTCATGCCCTTTGGCATCTGAGACCCCACTATTAATGCTCACAACATCCAAGGCTAACACTGATGGTCACATTCTGAGCAGCTTTTCCTTGGTGGCTAGGATCAGGTCCAGGGCAGCATCAACCCTGTTGGCCCACCCTGCATCTGTGTTTATCCGGTTGTGCCAAGACCCTCCACACTGTTGCACCCTGTTGCTTTGCCTGGCCAGGGAACACCAGGGCAATTACACTTCCATAGGAACCTGCTCATTAACCTGGAGGCTTCCTCAGGTGCTGACAAAAGACCTTTACTGGTTGCTCTCCCTGATGCAGTAGTTTGTGACTGTGAGCACAATGTCCCTCTTACTGACTCCTCTGATCCCCAGTGACAAAAGCCAACCCAAACTGTTCCCTGTCACATAGAGGACATCCAGGAATCGAAGCTTCCCCTTCATGCAGGGGGCATCCACCCTCCTCATGATTCTTGTCTCCATGCTGCACCTCCTGGGGTTTCAGCCATCAAAGGGACATGAGATTATCAGTGCAATTCTCTCCTTGAAGAGCTAGATCTAAGGAGCAGCATTTTAAATGATGCCTCACAGAGTCCAGTGCCTTTGTTCGTGGGGCAGGAACAGACCAGCAGGTCCTGGTGAAAAACATTCTCTCAACACCTTGAATGCCACCCCTTTGGTCTCATGGACTGGTAAGGGTGTAACGTGCAAAGCCCCTAACCCCTGCCTTGATCTCCATCCAGTGCTGGTTGTACAGCTTTCCCATCCAGGGTCCTTTCTCAAAGCACAAAGTCTTGAGAGATCTTGCTGGTGGTAACTGAGGCAAAGAGGAGATAGGCTATCTGAGATCTACCTGCATGTACTCGTGCTTTGTTTAGTGATGGTCCTGTGTTATCTTGTTTCTTCTTTAAATGTTCCTGAAGTAGCAGCAGCTCATCCTGGTGCTCTTGAATTCCTGTTTGAGCTTGATGAGGTTTGCTATAACCGATCGATGTGCATTGAGGATGCTGTCTCTGAAGGCCAGATGCACCCAAGCACAAAGTTAGAATGCTTGGGCTGTTCACCAGTTGGATCATCAAGGGAGCAAGTAAAGACCCTGCAGTGATGGACTTCGTGTTCACTCAATGCCTGCAGCTAATGGGTGGCCAAAAGGACAGACTGATAGCATTCACTGATAGCAACTGATGCCTCATGCCTCTGAGTACTACAAGAACATGCTCCAGCCTGCACATCTCGTCAGCCTGTCTCTATTACCTGCATGTAACTTTGACCAGACCTGTAATGCCAAATGTCACCAGAGATTTGCATCTGGACACTTCAGTCCTGGCCCCCATCACTCTTAATGAAAGCTGAGACAAGGAGCTCAAATGTAGGTGACCTTTTGATGAAGACCTGACCAAAGACAGGAGGAATCGCATATCCTGTGGGTGTGTGGTGAGCCTGGGAGGGAGCTGAGTCCCCTTCCAACCCCAGGGATGCAATCCCAGGAGGAGATGGCTCAACTGACCAGGCTGAATCCGTTCCTTCATCAGGCGTAAAGGAGATCCCAGCCTGTCCTGCTCTGCCTGTCCTGTCTAATGATGGGACAAGAAACAGGCTGCCATCCCTGGAGGTATTTAAAAGACATGTTCTAAGGGCCATGGTTAATGTGTTGACTTGCCACTGTTTGGTTAATGGTGGACTCAATGTTCCTAAGAGTATTTTCCAAATGACTCTGTAATTCTAAGGAAAGCTGATAGAACAAACTGTCTCTCCTCAGAGCAATGTCAGTGCAGGAAGGCAGTGTGTCTGCCAGCTGAGGGAAGGAGCATCAGTGCTTGCTTCAGGCTGTTTCCCATGGGGTTCCCCTGGAGCCCCAGGGAGGCCTGCAGGGAGCCCAAAGCAGCAGAGGCAGAGCCACCTTGGGCTGGGCCTCTGCTGATGAGCTGGGACCCAGGGCAGACCTGTGAGCCTCAGAGAGCTTAAAGGCACTTGGCAGTGGAGGATGCTGAGAGCTCCCTGCAGGAGAAACCTTCCCAGCCCTGTGCATGGTAAGGCTGTGGGTGCAGGGCAATGCAGCTGCAGCTCCTGGAGGGATCTCCTCAAGCTGCTGCCTGGGACAGTCCATGGGATGTGTCAGGAGAACTCTCTTGGTTTCTGTGTGTAGATAAGGAGGAGGATGTGGTGCAGAGCAGGGCTTCCCTCTGCACCATGGCAGGGACAGGACAAGGCAGGTCCCTTGTGCCGGGTTGTGCTGGCTGCAGGCTGTGAATGTGGGTGTGCAGCCAGGGGTGCCCAGCGCTGTCCTTGCGAGCAGGGTCCCTGCAGCCCAGGGGCTGTGTGCAGGGGCAGGGACTCTGCTGCCTGCCAGGGTCAGCACTCAGCCTGACTGGGAGCTCCCACGGTGCTGGGAGAGAAACTAGGGGGGGAAGGAACAACTCCTGGCATGGAAGAAAAAGTGTTCTTGTGCATGGAGAGGGTGCTGTGTGGGTCAGGGCTGCTCAGAGCTCCACATCACTCTGAGCACGTTTGCAGAGGGTCCTTCTGAAAGACACTGAGGCAGCATTTGCCTTAGTAGGAAGGATCCTGAGCTTTGATGTTTTCACTCTTGATGGGCAGGTTGGGAGGTGGGAGCTGGGAATTCACTTCTGTGCTTTGGAGAAGGCAGCGAGAGTCTTGTCAGGACTTGTGTGAGCTGCTCCTGAGCCCCTGCAGAGGCAGAGATGCCCCTGGGCAGAGCCCTGCTGCCGGGAGGGGTGTGCAGGGTAGAGCTGAGCACACAGCCCATGGGATGGGCTCTAGCAGCACTGAGAGGGAGCAGAGCTGGGCACAGAGCAGCAGCTCCTGGCAGGGACAGCTCCAGGCAGCAGAGCCATGGGCAGGGAGTGGGGGGAAAGTGCAGCCCAGGCCTGGGGAGGCTGCGTTCAGGCAACTCTCTTGGTGTCTGCCTTCCACTGGAGGTGGCTGCTGGACATGCTCTGCTGGGCAAGGAGCTGACTCTCTGTACAAAGTGCAGGGCAGCTGAGAACCAGACTGATGGACACTGCAGCAACCTTGAGTAGACACTAACCCACAGACAGCTGAGCCCTTCTGTCTGTCCCATTATGAGACTTTTCAGAGTTGCCTTAAAAAACCTACATAGGAATTGTATCCCTGAAAAAGTCACTTGTCAGCTGTGACACTGGGAAAAAAAACAAACCAACCAACCTCAGAGACAATCATGACCAAGTCACTCTCAGCCTTTCCTCTGCAACATGAAAGTTTCCAGAGTCATGAGTGTGTAAATTGCCCTTCTGTATCTGACATCCCTCATGTCCTAACCTGTCACTGCCTGTTTCTCCCATGACAGTGCCCACGCCCACAGGCAGCAGATGTCCAACGGCAGCTCCATCACCCACTTCCTCCTCCTGCCATTCGCACACACGCGTGAGCTGCAGCTCTGCCACTTCTGGCTCTTCCTGGGCATCTCCCTGGCTGCGCTCCTGGGCAACGGCCTCATCATCACCAGCACAGCCTGCGACCAGCACCTCCACACCCCCATGTACTTCTTCCTGCTCAACCTCTCCCTGCTGGACCTGGGCTGCATCCTCACCACTGTGCCCAAATCCATGGCCAATTCCCTCTGGGACACCAGGGCCATCTCCTACACAGGTTGTGCTGCACAGGCCTTTTTCTTTGTCTTCTTCATTTCAGCAGAGTATTTTGTCCTCACTGTCATGTCCTATGACCGCTACGTGGCCATCTGCAAGCCCCTGCACTATGGGACCCTGCTGGGCAGCAGAGCTTGTGTCCACATGGCAGCAGCTGCCTGGGGCAGTGGCTTTCTCAATGCTCTGGTGAACACAGCCAATACATTTTCACTACCCCTCTGCAGAGGCAATGCTGTGGAGCAGTTCTTCTGTGAAATCCCCCACATCCTCAAGCTCTCCTGCTCACAATCCTACCACAGGGAAGTTGGGTTTCTTGTGATTGATATCTGTGTAATATTTGGCTGTTTTGTGTTCATTGTGGGTTCCTATGTGCAGATCTTCAGGGCTGTGCTGAGGATCCCCTCTGAGCAGGGACGTCACAAAGCCTTTTCCACGTGCCTCCCTCACTTGACTGTGGTCTCCCTCTTTGTCAGCACTGTGGTATTTGCCTACATGAAGCCTCCCTCCATCTCCTCCCCATCCCAGGATCTGGTGGTGTCAGTGCTGTACTCAGTGGTGCCTCCAGTAGTGAACCCCCTCATCTACAGCCTGAGGAACCAGGAACTCAAGGATGCTGTGAGGAAGCTGCTGACTGGATGTGTTTGATCAGCCACACACTGCCTGCTGTCCTCTGCAAAGGGCTCCAAGTATAGGTCATGACAGGGCACATCTGTCTTTGTTGCTTTCCAGCTGTTTTCTTTTTCCACTTGTGATGATGCTGTTTTCAAAGACATGTCATTTTTCATTCCCTGCTTCTTACGTATCCATGCATCTTGTGTGACCCACAGCCTTGGTGTCAATGGGGTCTCTCTTTCCATTTAAGCACAATAAACCATCCTGCAGGAACTTCTGTAATGTGTCATCCCGTGGCAGGAATGAAGGGGAATGAAAGCAGCTTTGTGGCTGCTCCAGCTCTGGGATGGCTGCTCTGTGCCTGGAGCAGGAAGAGCTCTTGAGGAACCCAAGGGTAGGTGCTGTTGTGCTGGTGTGAGGAGATGGGATGGCATGGGGGGGCTGCAGAGCTCTCAGGGTGTCCTGGGCAGGAGAGCAGGGGACACAGGGGTCCCTGCAGGGGACTGCCCTGCAATGGCCCAGGCTGGGGCTGCCTGCCTGGGAGCAGCCCATGGGAAAGGTCTGGGTGGGCAGGAGCTGGACAGGAGGCAGCGTGTGCCCTGGCAGCAAGGGAGGACAGCAGCATCATGGGCTGTATGAGCAGGAGCACGGCAGGAGAACAAGGGAAGGATGCTCTGGGATACTGCATCCAGGTTTCAGATTCCCACTTCAGGAACGCTATTGGCAAGTAGGAGTGGCTTTAGCAACAGGCCCTCAGGACAGACAGGGACTGGAGCATGGTGCCTGTGGGGAAAGGCTGGGGGAGCTGGGCTTGTCCAGGCCAGAAAACAGAAGGCCAATGGGGACCTGAGATCTCTGGACTTGCGGTTTTCTAGCTTGGAATCAAGCATCGAACTACTTGCTCTGATCCTGTCCCTTACACGTTAGAGCTGAGACCTCCTAGGGCCTCTTCCAACCTCTGTTCTGTTATGATCCTATAATGATGGGCTTATGAAGGGCCACAAAGATTCTTTGAGGGGTGGAGCACTCCTCCACACATCTTCATAACTAGATGAAGACAGGCGGAGAGAGCTTGAGGTGTTCAGCCTGGAGAAGAGAAGGCTCCAGGGAGACATCTTGGCAATCTGCACATACATAGACAGAGCCTACAGGAAATCTGGAGAGGGGCATTTTACATCATGTGCAGTGACAGGGCAAGGGGGAATGGTTTTAAGCTGATGTTCACAAGGGATGTCAGATGAAATCCAACTTTATTTTAAAGTTCACTAATACTCATGATTCAGATGAGTCTGGGCTGCACAAGTGCTGAACAAGAGAGGCTCAGCATGGCCTTAGAATCATTTTGCCTGTGTTACTTATTTAATAGTATAACACTGCTGATTTTTTTTTTAGGGCTATAAAACATTCTATGTATGACTGAAAATTGGAAGAGTACTGAAATAGCCATAAGTATTCAGCTCTTTCTACCTTAGTGCAGAGCCAGGAGAGCTGCAGTGTCCATCAGTCCTTTCCCATTTGCCCTGTGCTTACATTTGCACTGCCTGTAAGATGCCTTCACACACAAATGGATCTGAAGAACCCCCACAAACACGTGTCCTGTGCTGAGAGCAGGGCAGCAGGGTTCAGAGGGCAGATCAAGGAGCTCTCATGGGGAGAAGCAAAGGACTGTGCCCAGCAGAGCATGTCCAGCAGCCACCTGCAGTGGAAGGCAGACACCAAGAGAGCTGCCTGAACGCAGCCTCCCCAGGCCTGGGCTGCACTTTCCCCCCACTCCCTGCCCATGGCTCTGCTGCCTGGAGCTGTCCCTGCCAGGAGCTGCTGCTCTGTGCCCAGCTCTGCTCCCTCTCAGTGCTGCCAGAGCCCATCCCATGGGCTGTGTGCTCAGCTCTGCCCTGCACACCCCTCCCGGCAGCAGGGCTCTGCCCAGGGGCATCTCTGCCTCTGCAGGAACCTCACACCTGGCACTCCATGGATCCAGCAATGGGGAATGGAGAAACATGGTCACCCCTGAGGAAGCCTTGAGAGCTTCTTGACTCTTCAGTTGGTTCCTGGTGGCAATGAGCAGAGTGCAGGGAGGTGAGGGAGGCTGCAGGGAAGTCAGCAAGAAGCAAGGTGATGGTTCAGGGCTTTAACAAACCCTTACAAGCAGGACAGAGCCCAGCAATGGAGAGCAGTTGATGTCTGTAGGTGCAGGAGGAGTAGGTGTTCCTGCAGTGTGGCTGCAGGCCCTGGACACACCAGAGGCTGTCTGAGAAGTTTCCCTGATGGGAACATGCCTCAGTGTGGCACATGGGGAATGCCCAGAGCTGGGGGTGCCTGAACACTGCTCATCTGCCCCATGAGCCGACCTTCCTGTCTCCCTCTCCTGCACTGCCCAAACTCGCCTGGAATGCAGGATCCATCCCTGAGCCTGGACAATGCAGGAACCTCCTGCAGTCAGGTGTCTGCTGCAGGGGAAGTGCAAAGCTCCTGTGAGACACTGGTGAGTGCGGGCAGAGAGTGGGGTGTGCGCAGCAGAGAGGGGGCTACAGGCAGGAAGCTGTCCCAGATGAGGTGCCCTGTCCCCACAGCATGGGATACCTTGCACCCAAGGACAACACCTTTCCTGTTGGCTCTTGCCAGCAAGTTCTCAATCCAGACCATTGGCTTTCCCCACTGCTCTCCCATGGTGCTCAGTTCTCTATCCTGATGGCATCCCCCATTCCTCTAGAAGCCTCCTTTAGATCAGCTTGATGAGGGATATTCACTCCACCTGATGAATTGACACTATAGTAGCAGCCTGCAACTACTGGAAATGTGGCTTCAGAGATGATGGAGGTTTTCTTGCTAGCAGGAAGAGAAAAACCTCTACAGAGTGCAGCCTGGAAGGTTCAGACTCCAAGTTAGGAAAGAGAAATGTGTGTCAAACGTGGACTTGTGGTGCAAGAGGTGACCCAGAGGGAGTCTGGCTCAGCCCATGGCTTTGTGTTTCAAGGAACAGACAGCCATGGGTGCAGAGATGGGACTGAAGGGACAGAAATGCCAGGGGAGAGCTGGCTGAGAAAGCAAGATGGGTGTCAGCAGCCTGAAGGGAAAGAGGTGCAGGCATGGGCTAGTGCAGGACAGCCTGCAGCAGAGATGAGGGAGGATTCTGGCAAGGCTGAAAGGCCCCAGAGAACAAAAGGTCTCTGTCCCCTGCCCTATGGCACTTGCCTCTTTCATCAAGGCCTGGGAGGAGAACTTTCATGCTCAGCATTTCAGGCTCTACTTCTCCAAGGGCTCTGCTCAGGGCTTGGCCTTTTTGCTCATCAAACACACCAAGGGTGTTCTCACCATCAGACACCTGCACTTTGCCTTTGTCTCTTGTGATCACAGCCTCCAGTTACTTGCTTTAATGAGTCCTTGGGGGGGCTTTGTGAGGAACAGCCCTCAGTGGGGCCCATTAATGCTGAAGGGACTTGGGGCTTCTTGAGAGGTTTCTTCAGTCTCCTCTCAGCACCCAAGGTTCATGGGCTCAGCCCAAATACTCCATGGGGCTCATTACAACCTTTGGGTTTTGTTAAATCTTTAAGATCACAAAGCACAATTGGAGGTTTCTGAGTGCAGGGAGATTACAAAGAGCATCTGATAAAAGTTATTTAAAAGTGTTTATTTTATCACTTTTCAGTTCAGAAATGTCTGTGTGTTCTGGAATGCCGGCACAGGGATCACTGGAAACTGCCAGGGCCCTGCCACCTTCCGCAATGCCTGGTGGGCTTCCGTGAGCCTTGCTGGAGCCAGGCAGGTCCCCTTGTGCTGAGCTCCTAGTGACAGCACCAGCAGCTGCACTGCCCAGGGGTGCTTCTGCCCTGACACCTTCTGAGCACCTCTGACCCCAGCAGCTCCTGCACACACAAGGCTCCTGCTTTGCCCCCAGCACCTCTGCAGGCAGAGCTGAGCTCCAAGCACATCAACAAGCCCAGGGCTGAGCTCCTCCTCACCCATGCCCTGCTCCTACAGCTGCCATGGCACCAGCACATCTCCTGACAGCTTCTCCTCCCTTCACAGCAGCACCCACAATGTCTTTGCAGCCACACTCAAACAGGATTGCAAAGTCAAAGCACACGGCCCTGGATGTGCAGGGCAGCCACGGCAGATGCAGCTCCCGACCCTCAGAGGAGGGGTCTCCTGTGCACTGGTTCCTGCAGGGCTCTGGCTCCTTCAATAGCCCCCGCTCAGCTCAGCGTGGGGGCCCCATTTGTCACAATGGGCAAATCCACAGCGACCGCCAGGGCTTTGTGATGGCGGCAGCATCGTGCCCATGGCCACTGGGCACCCAGGGGTGCTGCGGGAGTCACTGCAAGGGGGGGGCACCAGGCTCTGCCCAGCCGGCTCGGGGAGGTCCCTCAGGGGCTGCTCTTCCTCAGTGCCTTTGGTGCGGAGGTGCAGCATGCGAGGGGTCACAGCTCAGCCTGGACAATGGAACAGGCGCCACGGCACCTACGGCAAGTGCAGAGTGACCCACATTGGCACAGCAGAGAATCCTGGAATCCCAGACTGGCTTGGGCTGGAAGGGACCTTAAAGCTCATCCAGATCCAACCCCTGCCATGGGCAGGGACACCTTCCACTGCAGCAGCTTGATCCCATGGCCTGTGTCTCTGTGCACTCCCAGAGCATCCTGGGGATACCCCTAGAGAGTCCCAGAGAATGCTGCAGCAGCTCCAGAGCACCCCATGGACCCAGTCAGAGCTCATGCATCACAATGACCTTGGGGACATGAGGACCACAGGAGTGCCTGATTCTGGAACTCCCCATGTTCAGGTGTGCAAGGCCATAGAACCCCACAGAACCCCTCAGCAGTGGCACCGGCATCTCAGAAACAGACCAAACAATGGAAATATTTGTAACCCTTAGGAGTTTCACTGAATCGGGATATTAAGGAAGTAACAGAGTGGAAAGTTACTGCTTAGCACTTGTAGATTATCAAAGGGATGCCAGAAGCAAAATAAAGGTGTTCAGATTTCACCAGAACTGGAGTCCGACTTTGATACCCCACAGCACAGGGTGCCCACAGAAGCTGTGTCTGCCCCATAGCTGCTGTGTTCAAGGCCAGGTTGCACACAGGGCCATGGGATCAACCTGCTCTAGTGGAAGGTGTCCCTGCCCATGGTAGGGGTTGGAGCTGGATGAGCTCTAAGGTCCCTCCCAGCCCAAAGCGGGTGGCAGCCCATGATGCTGGCACGCACTGCCATGGGCTCCCTGGCAGGTGAGTGCTGGGCCTGGCTCTTGCCCTGGCTTCTTGGCCACTGCAGTGGGTGCTGCATGTGAGGAGGGATGTGGGAAGAGGCTCTGTGCTGGCTGAGGTGCCATGGTCCTGCTGGGACCTGGGCTTCCCACCCAGGAACCCTGTGGGCAGGGACTGGGGCTTTGTCACTGCTGTCATTGCAAGCAGGGCATCCCCTATCCAAGGAGGTTGTGTTTTCTCTGCTCCCTTCCCACTTCTGCCTAGGACAGCCCTTAGCTGCAGCCCAGCAGCACTGCCTGTAGCACCCCCAAAGTGAACCTCACCCCACCATCACCATGGGCCATGCCAAATGAAACTGGGACCCACAATCCTGGAGAGGCCCCACCCCCACCACCAACTGGAGGTGCCCAAATATCCTCCTTCCCCCTCTCCAAAGACACCAGCCCCAAAACACTCCTTGTTGCCCCCAAACCACACACCATGGGGCACACCCAACCCCCACCCACTCCGGTATCAGGGAACTGCACGGGGGAGGTAACCCCAGAGTGAGGGGTGCCTAAGTTGGGGGGTCCCCACAAAGAAAGCCCCAGCCAGGAGGTCGGGTGGGGGATGAGCTGGAGCACCTGCAGCAGGGTCTGGGAGCACTGGGATATTGAAACCCCAGCAGTATCTGGGCCTATATTGGTCTGTACTGGTGCAAACTGGTCCATACTACTCCAAGCTGGGATGTGTAAATCTCTGGACAGCACCAAGTTGGGTGGGAGCGTTGATGTGCTGGTTTCTACTTGGTTTGTGACATTGTTCAGGGAAACTCTGACATCATGTAGTGCTTCCCACACTGCTGGTGCTGCTTCCCCTGCCTCTGGGGGGGAATCTCCTCTGATTCAGACATCATCTCTATAATGGTACATTTTCACCTGCTGAGGAAGTCAGACTGCTGATAGGAGTTCAGCAAGTGCAGCACGAACACCTGGGGGTGAAGGCTGGTAAAGGTTTGCTGTAGACCTTCCTAAGTAAAAGCAGATTTTTCCTTATCCTCCTCTTGCAGAGGAACCATATCAAGAACATCTCCTTTCACCTCATGCTGCCATCCAGATCTGTGCAGCTGCTTGCAAAGTCTCTGCAAGTCTGCAATGTTTGGTACAGCAGCTCTCAAGGACCTGTGTTAGCATTTAAACACCTGCAGTCAATTGTTAACCACCTTCTTCAACCAGGTTCATGACTCATCAAACTGGTGAGTTCCATGGGGAGTGAGTTCTGGAAATGAGGTTTTGCTTTCCCAAATCAGCTGTGACCTGAGAGATTCCCTTTTGTGCTGCTGCAGACAGTGGGGATTGTGGGACATTGGTGATCTTTGAATCCCACCTCCTGTGGGTTTGTGGTGACCATAGGAGGGAGCTGAGTCCCCTTCCAGCCCCAGGGTTACAATCCCAGGATTCAGCTAACCAGGCTGAATCCCTTCCTTCAGCAGGGGTAAAGGAGATCCCAGCATGTCCTGGCCTGCCTGTCCTGTCTGATGATGGCACAAGAAACAGGCTGTGCACAGAAGTGGTTGTGTCACCATCCATGGAGGTATATAAAAGATCTCTTAGGTATATAAAAAGACCTTTTATATATATGGAGGCATATAAAATGCCCCTTAGATATATAACAAGCCCTTTTGTATATATGAAGGTATATAAAAGACATCTCAGGCATATAAAAAGACCTTTTACACACATCTACATCTACAAAAGTAGGGATCTGAAACCTGGCTGCAGTATCCCAGAGCATCCTTCCCTTGTTCTCCTGCCGTGCTCCTGCTCATACAGCCCACGATGCTGCTGTCCTCCCTTGCTGCCAGGGCACAGCTGCCTCCTGTCCAGCTCCTGCCCACCCAGACCTTTCCCATGGGCTGCTCCCAGGCAGGCAGCCCCAGCCTGGGCCATTGCAGGGCAGTCCCCTGCAGGGACCCCTGTGTCCCCTGCTCTCCTGCCCAGGACACCCTGAGAGCTCTGCAGCCCCCCCCATGCCATCCCATCTCCTCACACCAGCACAACAGCTCCGACCCTTGGGCTCCTCAAGAGCTCTTCCGGCTCCAGGCACAGAGCAGCCATCCCAGAGCTGGAGCAGCCACAAAGCTGCTTTCATTCCCCTTCATTCCTGCCATGGGAGGACATAGCACAGACAAGAACTTGCTGCAGGATCATTTCTTTTACTCAAACACAGTGACAGACCCATTGACACCAAGTCTGTGGGTCAGACAAGGTGTGTGGATATGTAAGTAGCAGGGGATGAAAACTGACATGTCTTTGAAGACAGCAACATCACAAGGGGAAAAAGCCCAACTGTGCCCCCAGCTGCCCCAGTGCTGCTGAAATCCATGCCCAGCTCTGAGCACATGGGGCAGCAGTTTGCTCAGATGAACATCTCCAGCATGGCCACCTGCATGGGGACATCCCTGGGCAGTAACATCATCCCGGGCAGCAACATCCACCCCAGCTCTTCTGCTGCCCCCCCACAACCAATGCCTTCAAGTGACTGAGGAGCTGCTCACCCCAACTACACTATCCCACAGAGCACCAATGCCAACCTGAGCCTGGAAGGATTCAACACCATCGGGATGGAGCCCCATGGGCGATGTGGGCTTGTGGAGATGGACGTGGAAGCGTCCCAGCCTGGCAGAGCAGAGAAGTGGGGGATGAAGTGGGGGATGAAGGGCAGGGGCAGCACTTGCCAAAGCCACCCAGCAAGCGCAGGGCTCTTGCAGCCAGCCCGGGGATGCCAGGGGAGGAGTAGAGCAGAGCAGGGCTGAGGTGGGGATGGGGGCAGCAGGAGGAGGGGAGGCATTGAGGCCTGAGGGGTGTTCTGGTAGAGTTTATGAGTGTTCTTTCTTGTTTCCATCCAAAAAGAGCTCTCCAGAACCGCTCTGTGCCTGTGTGGGATGGGGAGGGAGTGCAGGGAGCACAGGGAAATGGCACCCAAGAGGTGCAAAAGCCAAGGCAAGGCGACATCCAGGGGACCTGGGGACCTGCAATGCACCAGGGGAGGCACCTGATGAACCCAGGTTTGACTCCAATGGGGTTTGTATGATTGCGGTGGCTGTTGGTGCCCTGCCACGTGTCACAGGCAGCGGGTACTGCACTGCAGGGAGCAGGGCTGGAGCTGCTGGAGCCTGGGGATGGAAAAGAAGCCTGGAAAGGGGAGAGTGAGCAGCCCTGGAACAGCAGAGCTGAGAAGCGGCTGCAGAAGGGCTCTGCTGTGGGGCTGAAAGCCAAGGCTGGGGCAGGGGAAAGGAGAGACTGCAGAGCCTCAGCCCTTGGGCTGCTCTCAGAGGAGGTGGCTGCTGCCCTTGATCCTGGCTGTTCTCCAGGCCTGAGCTGCCCTCAGCGCTCTCCAGTGGCCTCTGCCGAGGCCAGCAGCAGACACAGGATGTTCTGCACCAATGTCTGCAGCTGATCCTGGGGCTGCCTCAGTGCTGAGAGCTCTTCTGCAGCCAAATGCAGATCGTGTTTTACAGTCCTACAGTCACAGCCTGGTTTGGGGTGGAAGGGACCTTAAATCCCCAGAGGGATTCACAGCATCCCACAAGCAGAGCATCCTATAGGGATTTAGAGAATCCCAGAGGTCTCCATGGCATCCTATAAGAATTTAGAGCATCCTGCAAGCAGAGCATCCCATACAGATTCATATCATCCCACAAGCAGAGCATCCTATAGGGATTTAGAGAATCTCAGAGGCCTCCATAGCATCCCATAAGGATTCAGAGCATCCTGCAAGCAGAGCATCACACAGGTTTTCAGAGCATCCACAGGGATTCATAGCATCCCACAACCAGAGCATCCCACAGGGCTCCAGAGCACCCCATAGGGATTTAAATCATCCCAAGACAATCAGACTCTCCCATCTCCCCATACACCCTGCCGCCCTCCATGGAACTCCCCCCTGCCATGGAACTTCCCCTTCTATGACATCAGCCCCAGCACCAAGGGACCTGCATCCAGCACCTGTATCCCTGGGGCAGTTGCTCTTTGGCTGCAGCTCCTTGGTTGCAGCTCTTTGGTTGCAGCATCTTGGTGTCACCATTAATGGTGGTGGCAGCTCCTTGGTGGTACTTCCTTGGTGTCACCTGGTTTGGGGTGGAAGGGACCACCATAGGGACTCACAGCATCCCACAAGCAGAGCACCTCATAGGTGTTCCGAGCATCCCATAGGTGTTCAGAGCATCCCACAGGTGTTCAGAGCATCCCACAAGCAGAGAATCCCATACTGATTCAAAGCATCCCACAAGCAGAGCATCCTTTAGGGATTTAGAGAATCCCATAGGGATCCATAGCATCCCATTGGGATTTAGAGCATCCTAGAACCAGAGCATCCCATAGGGATTCAGAGCATCCCACAAGCAGAGCATCCCATAGGGGTTCAGAGCATCTCACAGGGATTCTCAGCATTCCAGAACCAGAGCATTCCACAGAGCTCCAGAGCATCCCATAGTGATTCAAATCATCTCAAGCCCATCAGACTCTCCCAGCTCCCCATGTGCCTCACCCCCCTCCATGGAACCTCCCCCCCCCTTTTAAACAGAGAAAGAATAAGTTTTACGTACTATCTATAACTGAACAAAACCAATAAGAAGAGGACTTGATCTTACCAAGTGCTGCCTTATTCAGCCCTGCAGATTGAGGAGATCCTTCAAGTCTTGGGGTGACCGGATGCAGCACTTGCCTGAGCCTATGGGAACAAGGTTCCCTTCTGTCCTGGCTCAAACTCTCCTCTCTCACTATCCCCCATTGCCTTTTGTCCTCTTACCAGGCACCATGGGGAGGAGCCTGGCTCTGTATTCTAGAATCATAGACCCATAGAATAGTTAGGGTTGGAAAGGACCTTGAGATCATGGACTTCCAAGCCCCTTGCCACGGGCAGAGACACCACTCACTAGACCATGTCAGCCAAGACTCCATCCAGCCTGGCCTTGAACCCTGCCAGGGATGGAGCACCCACAGCCTCTGGGCAACGTGTTCCAGGGCCTCAGCACCCTCACAGTAAAGGACTTTTTCCTTATATCCAATCTGAACATCCCTGTTTACGTTTGAACCAGTTACCCGATGGGGTGTCCCATAGATGAGCATAGAGGAGCACCCTATTGGGTGCTGCAGGGACAAGGGGTGCCCCATAGATGAGCACCATCCTGCCCCATAGGATGCTGCAGGGACAAGGGAGCCTATGAGGTGCCCCATAGCTGTGCTGTGCCACCGCATGGGGTGCTGGAGAGCAAGTGGGGCTCTCCCAGTCCCACCACCCCACTGGTGGTGACTCTGGCAATGATGAACAGTCATGTTCCATACCTGGTTTAGGTCTCTTCTTAATGCGGACAGAAGCTGAGTTCAGCAGCAGCATCTCCCTGTGGAATACCAGGAGCCCCGCAGGCTGGTGCCACTGACCCACAGCTGTGCCAGGAGCCATGCACCAGCCAGGGCAAGGACACAAGAATGAGGACATGGAGCCAAGCTGGCGCTGCCATCACCGTTAAGGGTGACACCAAGGAGCTGCAACCAAGGAGCTGCTGCCTCCACTGCGCCCAGAGCACAACTGCCCCAGGGATACGGGTGCTGGATGCATCCCTTAGTGCTGCAACCACCAGTGCTGGTTCCTTGTTGGAGAAGACTCAGCCGAAGTCAAGAACGTGCTCAATATGAGTTACATATCTTGCTTGCTTTATTGATCACGATCGCCTGTATTTATACAGTCAGTGATAGTCCACGTGCTCCTAAACACTCTTTCATTGGTTACATTGGTTTGCCCACACACCTATCTACACATAGCTATTGGCTAAGCTAGAATTCCCATGTTAGTCTCTGCTTACAATAGCTCAGTGTATTATACTTGGATCCATACACAATCAGTGGCTGTATTAAGATCAGACACATCACCAATAGCTGCTGTATCAGTGGGTACATGTACAGTGTAGCACACAGCAGCTGAGATACAACTGGTCACGTTAAGCGGATGAGAGCCTGGTCTCCAAAGCTTGCTCACAGTTCACTGCTGTGTCTTAGCACATCCCAGGTTCTTCTCCTCTTGCTCGCACTGCTACTGCTGCTGCTTTACCCACGGCTTTCTTCATCCTCGGTTCCTGCCCAGCTCCACGTGGACTCTGCTGACTTGGGATTGTGGCTGCACTGCTCAGAAACACCATCTGCTAATGCTGAAACATCGGGATTGGGCACAAGATGCCCCCTGCTTTGCAGCCAGAACACACCCATAGAGCCCCATTGTTGTCCCATAGAGCCCCATTATTGCCCAATTATTACCACATAGAGCCCCATTATTACCCCATAAAGCCCCATTGTTGCCTCATAGAGCCACATTATTGCCTAAATATTACCGCATAGAGCCCCATTATTACCCCATAAAGGCCCATTGTTGCCTCATAGAGCCCCATTGTTGCCCAATTATTACCACATAGAGCCCCATTATTACCCCATAAAGCCCCATTGTTGCCTCATAGAGCCCCATTATTGCCCAATTATTACCACATAGAGCCCCATTATAACCCCATAAAGCCCCATTATTACCCCATAAAGCCCCATTGTTGCTTCATAGAGCCCCATTATTGCCCAATTATTACCACATAGAGCCCCATTATTACCCCATAGACCCCATTATTACCCCAGAAAGCCCCATTGTTGCCTCATAGAGCCCTATTGTTGCCCAATTATTACCACACAGAGCGCCATTATTACCCCATAAAGCCCCATTGTTGCCTCATAGAGCCCCATTATTGCCCAATTATTACCACATAGAGCCCCATTATTATCCCATAAAGCCCCATTGTTGCCTCATAGAGCCCCATTATTGCCCAGTTATTACCACATAGAGCCCCATTATTACCCCATAAAGCCCCATTGTTGCCTCATAGAGCCACATTATTGCCCAAATATTACCCCATAGAGCCCCATTATTACCCCATAAAGCCCCATTGTTGCCTTGGAGAGCCACATTATTGCCCAATTATTACGACATAGAGCCCTATTATTACCCCATAAAGCCCCATTGTTGCCTCATAGAGCCCCATTATTGCCCAATTATTACCACATAGAGCCCCATTATAACCCAATAAAGCCCCATTATTACCCCATAAAGCCCCATTGTTGCCTCATAGAGCCCCATTGTTGCCCAATTATTACCACATAGAGCGCCATTATTACCCCATAAAGCCCCATTATTACCCCAAAGAGCCCCATTGTTGCCCCATTGTTGCCCCATAGAGCCCCATTATTGCCCAATTATTACCACATGGATCCGCTGACGCCTGTGGACACAGGAGCGTGGAACGAGGTGGGTGGTGATGGAGATCCTGGGGTGCTTTAGGAGTTGCCAAGAACACCTCAATGACTTCCCCAGAGCGGCTGCTTTGCAGTGGGTGTGCAGTTGTGCTGCTGAGGCGGCAGCGGAGCTGCGGCTGCTGAGGGGAGATCCTGGGATCTGGGCTCATTGCTTGTGGGGAGAAGAAGGGGCTGTGGGGATGGGACAGGGGGAAGGGCTTTAATGGGACAGAGAGGGGAGATGGAGATCTTGGAAGTTGTTCCCTGTGAGGGTGGTGGGACACTGGCACAGGGTGCCCAGAGAAGCTGTGGCTGCCCCATGGCTGGCAATGTTCAAGGTACAACTGAAAATTCCCTGCCTGTTTGCTTGGTACATGGTTGAGTTGTTTGGAGATAAATCTGGCTCTACAGATCTAACACCAGAAGGAATTTTGCTCCTGCATGTGCAATAGACACACTGATCCCTTGCTGGGACAGATCACAGGTGACACTGACTGCTCTGTAATTCCCTGGGTCATCCATTTTCCCCTTCTGGAAAATAGGGGTTATATTTCCCTTTTCCCAGTCGTTGGGAACTTCACCTGACTGCCATCATCTTTCAGATATGATGGCCAGTGGCTTTGCAACTTCATTCACCAGCTCCTTCAGGACCCATGGGTGGATTTCATCAGGTCCCATGGACTTGTGTATGTTCAGGCTTTTAAGATGGTCTTGAACCAGATCTCCTCCTACAGTGAGCCCAAGATCTTCATTCTCACAGTCCCTCATCTGCCTTCCAACACGGGTGGTGTGGTCAGAGCCTTTGCCAGTGAAGACCAAGGCAAAGAAGTCATTCAGAACCTCACTTCTCCAAGTCCTGTGTAGCCAGTTCTCCTGATAGCTTCCAGAGGGGGCCTACGTTGTCCCTAGTGTGTTTTCTATCAGCTATATACCTATAGAATCCCTTCCTGTTATCCTGAACATCCCTAGCCAAGTTTAATTCTAGCTGGGACTTAGCTTTCCTAACCTATTCCCTAGCTTCCCAGACAACATCCCTGTATTCATCCAAGGCCGCCTGTCCTTGCTTCCACCTTTTATAAGCCTCTTTTTTCCTTTGAATTTTTCTCTGCAGCCCCTTATGCATCCAAGGAGGTCTCCTGGCCCTCCTGCTGCACTTCCTCCCTGAGCTTGTGGGAGGTGTTCCTTGAATATCAACCAAGAGTCTTGGGCCCCTGTACCCTCTAGGGCTATATCCCATGGAACCTACATAGTAATTGGAACATATTTTTGTTATTAAAGGTAACGTTTCATTCCCTCCTGCCCTGTGTTCTAGGAGAAACAGCAACAAGGGTCTCCCTCAATCCATCCTTCACACAGAGTGGTGTGGTCACCTCTTGTCTCTGTGCCTCCAAACAGAGTAGTGCTGAATTCCAGTTATAAATTGAGGGAAATGGTTGGCTGGTTTACTCAGTTGTTAGGAGTTTGGTAAATATGTTTAAGTCCCATTACCTATGAGAGGAGGTTTCTGCAACAACGTAGCTTGTCCAGCTGATTTCCATGCTCTAACACAGAGCAGAATGTTTAACAAGAAACAGAATAGAAATGAGTGAAATTATGGTAGGTTGTAAAATTCAATTTTGTTTCAGTTGTTTCTGGTGTGCATCTAGACAGGGTATCCCACAGTGATGTTGCCATGGTCAGTCTGTGGGCTTGTTAAGGACAGGTTAATGGTTGGACTCAATGTTCTCAAGGGTCTTTTCAAATGCAACGATTCTGTGAATCTAAGCAAAGTTGATTTTTAGCCTTAACTCTGTCTCCTCAGAGCAATGACAGTGCAGGAAGGCAGTGTGTCTGCAGCTGAGGGAGGCAGCATCAGTGCTTGCTTCAGGCTGTTTCACTTCCGGGTTGGATTTTTGTCCCCCCTCTTAGGACACTGATCCCCCTGGGATGGCATCTTTGCTGCCTCTCGTTACCCTGTCACTGGCATTTGGGACCCTGGTTGGTGGGACCCACAGGGCATCTTATGAGAATTCCCCCTATGCCGCGGCCAGGTGGAGGGGAGGAAACACCGACACGATGTAGGTTCACGAAATGCTCCGTTTATTGATTACAAGGCTGCTCTTAATATACTGTCCCACACGCAATCACGCACTACTTGATTGGCTACTTCACTCTGCCCGCGAGAGGTACACGCTCCACTTTGCCTCTCCTGATTGGTTTCACACCTTCGCTTCAGCTTAGCGTTACATCATGCTTCTGGCATCTTGTTATTGCTCTCCTGTTTTGCTGACCTTGATGCTTCCTCTTCCAGCCTGGGGTCAGAGGCTCACTTTCTCACAGCTTGCTGCAAGCCTGTTAAAGCGCCCATGCTCGACCCCCAACATCTCCCCCTCTTTTTTCAAATAAGGCATTCGTCATCTGCTGCATGCGTTGCATAGTACATTGTAACAAACAAGGTTCAAAAACAAAATTAACAACATAATCATTATTGGTCCACTTAACATCATGATTAAACTCCTTAACCAACTACTTATCCCTAACGATTTTAACCAAGAGTCTATAGGATTTGTTTCTACAGTATTTTCTTTAAGTTCAAACAATGATCAGAAAGATTGTGAAGGATGTAAAGCAGCTGCAGAAGTAAACTGTACAGTGTTAACAGTCAAGAGGCTTGCTCCATCATTACACTCCCCCCCCTTTTTTTTTTTTTTTTTTTTTTTTTTTTTTTGGTGGTCAACCATAAATACCTGCTGCACTTATGCATTGACCTTTTCTTGCCCAAAATGTTGAACTGCTACCTGTTAAAACTTATTACATGAACCTAACAACAAAAAATATACAGAATACTGTCTGCCTACATCACACACACACAAACACACATATATGCATATATGGGATCCCACATACACTCTCCACAGAAACACAAAATCCAGACAATCATTGCTCCCACTGCACAGTTCCACATACAGGACGTGGCACAAGGACCTTGTAAAGACTATTAAGAAACCAGCTCCAAGAAGCATCATCGCAGTGCAAGGTGGCAGGCTCAACCTTAGCGGGCGTCCCCACAGAGGCTCTGCCTCCCTCACATCACATGAGGCTTGGGCTTTTATACTGACTAAAATGCACACTCGTTCCAACACAGGTGGCCAGCCTGTGTTGGAAGAAGTGGTCAGCCATATCTATAAAGGTCTTGTGAGATACCGGAGGGACTCCAATCAAACATGTTCGAAATGGATCAGATGGGGTTGCTATAGATAAACAAAAGGAATCCTGCCCTATCTCATTAACTCATGTTACCCACATGTTTTGCCGATGATCCATGTTATGTGGCATCATACTTCCCTGATCCATCAGAACCACAGGCGCTGCCAGACCTAATTTCTTCATTTCGTTTTTCTTCCAAAAGTTCCCTAGCTAGATTCCACAAATAGTTTATTAAGACACCGTCTGCTGTCCTCTCGTTTCCTCAGAATCTCCCTTCTTTTCCAGCCACGGTTTTACCCATTTAGCTGGGACCCATCGAGGTGGGTCATCACCTGTAGAGACACAAGCATATCCCCGTCCCCAGGTGAATAACGTTTCTTTTTCTGTTCCCCAGGCCCCTTTTTTAGGGTCCCAAGTACGGACAGGCATTTTTAAAACAGAATTTTGTGAAGTATAGTGCAAATGCATCGGAATAACAGTTTGCTTATCATTGGTTGAAACAGGATTTTTCCAATTTAAAACATAACATGCTTTAGCTAACATATCGTGTGGCGAGAGGGTTATCTCCCCCTCTTTTTTCAAAGCGCCAAGCAAACGTTTAATATCCTGATGTCGTCTTTCGACAATGCCCTGGCCAGTAGTATTGTAAGGTATGCCTGTAACATGTTTAACACCCCATTGCTTTAAAAATTGTTCACTCCAGTGTCCTACATAACTTGGCGCATTGTCTGTCTTTATCGTTTCAGGAACCCCTAGGACAGCAAAAGCCTGTAACCAGTGTTGTTTCACTGCTTTAAAGGCTGTTGTAGTTAGTGCTGAGGCCCATACTGCATGACTATGAGTATCAACTGAGACATGTAAATATTTCAGTCGACCAAAAGGGGGGTATTCTGTAACATCAGTCTGCCATACTTTTCTTGGGCCCAAGCCTCGCGGGTTAACTCCCTGTTGTTGTAATGGAGCAATACGGGCGCAATCAGGGCAGGCTGCGACAATATTTCGAGCCTGAGATCTAGATAGTCCAAATTCCTGCTGTAGACCTCTTGAGGATTGATGAAAAAACTCATGTGACTGACGAGCCGCTTCAAAGTTCTGTAGCACGACTGGTCCTGCAACGGCTCGGTCAATTACAGCATTACCCTGGGAAAAGATACCAGGTAAGTTGGTATGACTTCGCATGTGGCAGCACCAGATGGACTCCTTACGTTCTTGAATTATACCCTTTAGGCGAATTACCAATTCTTCAATTTCCAGTGTTCCAATTTTACCTATTTTTGCACAGTCAATACGATTGACTACACTGACTGCATATGCTGAATCGGATACAATATTTAAGGCTTGTGAGGAAAACCAATTTAAGGTTTCAACAATGGCTTGTAGTTCTAAGATTTGTACTGATTTTCCTGTGTCAGTCCATGTCTTTAGTTTCCAATTTTGATTATCTTGCCATGCGAAGCCATATTTCCCAGTACGTCCACTGGCATCAGTGAATACAGTAAGTGCATTTGATATAGGTTTTTGTTTCACAATAGGCCCTCTCATTATAATAGAGGTTGTTTGAAACAGCGGATGAGAGGGATAATGTGTTGACAATTGTACCCCATTAACTGCAAGAGCAAAGGTCATAGAACATAATGACCATTCTTGGATTAAATCAGTAGTTTTCCAAGGTAGTACAAATACAGAAGGATCAACACCAAACACCAACCTGACACGTTCTTTGGCTTTTAACAATAGGGACCCAATATAATCCTGGAGCGTGGTAACAGATGCAGAAGGCTGATACGATGGGAAAACCCATTCTAGGATCGCTAAGTGTTTTTCAATTTGTTGCGGTATAATAGCAGATCTGTTTTGCTGTGATCCATAAACCAAAACCATAACTGGATATTCAGGGTCATATCTATAAACCTGTTGTTGCTCAATTTTTGTCTCAATTACTTTAAGAGAGTCATGTGCCTTATTTGTAAGATGACGTGGTTCTAAGGGATCTACGGAATCCTTAAGAAGTTCAAATAACGGTTCAAGATCCTCATTAGTGATTCCGCACCAGGTACGTATCCACTGGATATCTCCCACAAGTTTTTGAACATCGTGAACTGTATTGATTTCTGACTGCAATTTTAATTTTCCCGGCCTTACTCTTGTTTCTGTTACCATCATTCCAAGGTACAACCATGGATTTCGTCTCTGTATCTTTTCAGGCGCTATATATAACCCAAATTGTTGTAATGTTTCCTTAAAGTCTGTCTCTGCTTGTTCTGACAGGCTTTCAGGAGTGGCAATTAAAATATCATCCATATAGTGATATACAATGGGTTTTGAATATTTTTCTCTCCACTTTTGGAGAGCTAGATCAACATACCATTGACACATGGTAGGAGAATTGCGCATACCCTGTGGTAAAACAACCCACTCATATCTCCGTGAGGGTCGAGATACATTTTTCTGTGGAACACTAAAAGCAAATCTTTCTGTGTCTGAAGGATGCAGCGGTATAGAAAAAAAACAATCCTTTAAATCAATAATTAAAAGATGCCATTCTTTTGGTAAAGCCACTGGTGAGGGTAAACCAGGTTGTAACGCCCCCATAGGCTTCATTCTAGCATTCACGGCTCTGAGATCATGGAGCAATCTCCATTTTCCAGATTTTTTCTTTATGACAAATATAGGGGTATTCCATTCACTAACAGAGGGCTTTATATGTCCTAATTGTAATTGTTCTTCCACCAGTTCTTCAATAGCTTCGAGTTTTTCATCTGTTAAAGGCCACTGAGGCACCCAAACAGGAGAATCTGATTGCCATTGGATCTTTAACATGGGTGGCCTCCGTTCCTCAGTAGCCACTACTAAAAATCCTGCGTTCTTAAGGTTACTCCCCATTGTGCCATAACATCCCTCCCTAAGATCCATAGGGGAGTATGCATGACATATGGTCGTACCCAAGCTTTGTTGTCATCTACTGCATCCTTGAAACACACAAATTCGACACTTTGTAACGTTTTAGATTCACCCCCTATTCCACGGACAAGTATGGATGTACTTTGCAGTGGCCAAGCCTTTGGCCAAGATGCAATGGGAATAATAGTCACATCTGACCCAGTGTCTAGCATCATTTCTATAGTTTCATTACCCAGTGTTTCATTCTTATATAATATTATCACCTTACGCATGGGTCTTGTGGCCTGAATGGTAGTGGAAAACATTACTAAAGGCCCTGCTGTGTTTCCAGTACTACCGAGAGCTCCCATACCTCTGTTGTGATTACGAGATACAGGTACTTGAGAATAAAATGGAATTAATTGCGCTATTCTGCTACCTTGCGTAATAGTGACTGGAGGTGCAAAGACTTTTATCATAATCTTAATTATTCCTTCATAATCAGCATCAATTAAGCCAGGCATGACAAAAATACCCTGTCGACTTGATGAAGAACGACCGATCAATAAGGCACTCAATCCTCCCCCCAATGGACCAGTGGCAGTTGAATTCACCACTGTCACCTCCCCAGTTGAAATAGTTACTGTTCTTGCCACGGCCAGGTCGACGCCTGCACTTCCGTTGGTTGCTGCTGTGAGCTCATAGAGGCAGCCATGGTGCGCTGTTGTGCTGTTGAGTATTTCGGTGCCGCGCCCAACTCGCGGCGCTGGAAGTTTTCCGACAGCGGTGTTCCGTCCTTCTTAAATCGGGACTTGCAATCTGCAGCTTTATGACCAAACTTATCACAACGGTTACATATATTTGCAGACGGTTTTGAGAATTCCTTTTTCCCTTTGAGAGGACAATGCTTTTTCAAATGTCCCATCTGTCCACATTGATAGCATTGTCCCCTCCCAGGGCCATTGTCTCCTTTTCCCAACCCCCCGTGTTTAAGGGCAGTCGCTAAAGCGACGGCATGTATATTAGCCCGCTGCTTTTCCTCCTCCAAGGGTGCTCTTGAACAAATATCAATCATTTGAACTAAAGATGCGCCTTGGGGCAAGGTAGCAATAAGCCTTTTGCATGTTGCATTAGCATTCTGGGTAGCAACTTCCTTTAACAAGGGTGTTTTAATCTCTGGGTCTATATCGGGGTTGCTGTCAATTGAGTCTCTCACTCGATCCATAAAAGTCAAAAACGATTCATCATCCCCTTGTTTTATCTGTAAATAGGGAGGGTTTGGTTTCCCCATTTTCGGTAAGGCACTAAAAGCTTCTAGGGCAGCAGCCTTACTTTGTGAAAGCACCCGGGGAGGAAGAGCTGCTTGTCGTTGTGGATCTATATATCTCCCACTGCCCATTAACATTTCCAAAGTAGCATATTTCAGTGGATCCCCGTCTGGTAAATAGACATTGTCTAGTTGTTTTAGCTCTAAGCGTTCCTGCCACTTTACCAGAAACATTGTAAAAGCCGTAGCCCCCAGGAGAGTTTCCATAAGCAATCTAATATCGGCAGGAACAAGCTCCTGGTATTTCATAAAGGCTGTCATCTGTCTCCGTACAGCCGAATTAGTGGCTCCGTAGGCCATAACACTTTGTTGTAATTTTGAGACCAAATTCCAGTCTAAAGGTGTCCATTCTGCTCCATTCTGTGTGGCCTGTACTGGAGCAGATATTAATGGTTCTAAAGTAACCTCCCCACTCAAATTAGCGTGCGTGATAACTCCTTTCCATCTCCGCCCCATGTCAAAAGAATGATCTGTAGGGATATATTCGTTTACTTTTTTAGGGATATCCCCCTTTGCCTTCTCATCCTCTAACATTCCCTCATCTAAATCATCCTGTAAGTCTCTTTTTTCTTTTTCTGTTAATCCTTCCCCTGCTCCATACAAGCGTTTTATTTTTTCATGACCTTCTTTAATCGTTAGCTCTCCCTGTCTAATTGCCCTCTTGATGCCTTCTCGTCCCCCGGCGTCTAATCTCTCCTTTTGGTCCAACTGTCTTTCAATATTCTGGATTCCTTCTTTAATTGCATCCATGGCTTTTTTATACATTTCTCTCTTTTTACCCGTATCACCATCCTTGTCTAAATTTTTCACAGCTGTCATTAACCTTGCCATTTGGTGGCGCTGTTGCCTTAGTTCTTGCACAAGTTCAGCGTAAGGCGATTCTTTTTGTAGTGCGTCATCGTCCTCACACGGCAAAGGTACATTTTCGGGCAGTACCTCCATAGGTTCTGGCTCAGGGGGTGCAGATGGTTGCGTGGGCAACTCATCTGAGGGGTCCCAGGGGATAATTAAGTCATCAAACTCCCCCTTCTTATGCACTGGTGCAGCAATTTTTGTTTTTTCAGGAGAGGTACGGGGGGGCACTGGGTCAGGGAGGGGGCCCCACTCGATTAAGTCCGTTTCCCCCAAGTCCGATTTTTTCGTACTCTCACTCAAGGCACCCTTCAACGCAGCTGCGATTTCCGCTTCTGCATGCATTTGATCAATCATGAGCTTAATGGAGCGGTAAGTGCGTGTTAATTTCTTCGCCCCTTTATGCTCTGTCTGAACGCTCTCCCACAATTCTTCTCCTATCTTACGCCATTGATCTTTGGAAAATAACTGTGCCGTACTTTCTAACAACCCCCTTTTCCGGCACCAGGACAAAAGGTCCACAAGTTCCTGTCGGGGTATCGAGTACCCTGTTTTCTTCGCTAGGCATAGCAATCCCTCTATCGAAGCCTTTTCTATCGCTGATTCAGCGGAACCCATCCCGAACCAGACCGCAGTCTGCCTGACTCACCGGTCAGCCGTGGCCACGTAATTTGAGCTCTTTTCCTGCCTCTCTCGGGCAGCCTGCCTCTCTCGGGCAGCCGGGATCTCCACCTTCTCTCGTCCGCGGTCTCTCTCTCTCCTGGTATCACGTCGGGGTCACCAGAATGCCGCGGCCAGGTGGAGGGGAGGAAACACCGACACGATGTAGGTTCACGAAATGCTCCGTTTATTGATTACAAGGCTGCTCTTAATATACTGTCCCACACGCAATCACGCACTACTTGATTGGCTACTTCACTCTGCCCGCGAGAGGTACACGCTCCACTTTGCCTCTCCTGATTGGTTTCACACCTTCGCTTCAGCTTAGCGTTACATCATGCTTCTGGCATCTTGTTATTGCTCTCCTGTTTTGCTGACCTTGATGCTTCCTCTTCCAGCCTGGGGTCAGAGGCTCACTTTCTCACAGCTTGCTGCAAGCCTGTTAAAGCGCCCATGCTCGACCCCCAACACCCCTAACTACTAGATCAACCAGACTTTCAAGTATTAATAGGTCTTTTATTTACATATGTGCCTATATATATTTATATGTATGCTGTAATATGAGGAGGTAGTGGATATTTCCTGGAAGCATTAGCCCAGCCCTGGGACTAGGACTTTCCTTATGTCTTCTTAGAGCTGTCTGTGAAGGAGAAGGGGTATTGAAGCCCAGCAGAAATAATGGCAGAATCCCAGCCCCTCCAGCATGTCTTTGAAACCCTCCCACTGTCCCACACACCTTTAATCAGTGTCTCTTGCAGGACTGGTCCAGGCACATCTGCATCACTAGGCAAGAGCAGGACTGCAGCAGAAGTAGCATGAGCACCTGGCAGAGTTGGACTAGGACTAGTTATTGGTAGTGAGGATGTTAGTGCTTGGTGCAAGTGTTTGTTATGTGACCGTTTGAAGGGTGTGAGAACCCTGTGTAAAACCACATTTGGGGTTCCCCAGTGTGTCTGGGACACCCTTGTAATTCTCTGCTTTGCACCCCAGGCTCTGGCCTCAGTGGGCACGGGGAACTTGTGGATTGTGGTGGCAGTTTGTCAAGGCAGATGGGACAGAGCCGACTGCCTGAGCCAGTGTCTCCACAGAACCTGGGCCACAATGGTCCACACTGCCTGGTGGGGGTGAATTCACCTCCAGATACTCCACTATCAGAGCAGGAGGATTTCCATAACTATGTTGTTCTGTGCTGTTCTGTGCTGTCCTCTGTTATGCTGAGCTCTGCTATTCCATTTTAATCCCTGCACTGATTATTAGTCAAATAATTATGACCCTGTTATATTCCTGAATTCTCAGAGGTTTTCTCATCTCCAGAATCGTTTTTACGTCTACACAATGGTTCCAAGAGGAAACACGATTTAATTTAATTTATTTAATTTAATTTCATTTCATATTAGGAAAATATTCCTCACATTGAGGGTAGTGAGACACTGAAGACTCTTGCCCAGAGAAGCTGTGGCTGCCCCAACCCTGGCAGTGCTCAAAAGCGATGTCGGACAAAAGGGCTTGGAGCAAGCTGCTCCAGTGGAAGGTGTCCCTGCCCATGGCAGGGGTTGGATCTGGATGAGCTTTAAGGTCGCTTCCAGCCCAAGCCAGTCTGGGATTCCAGGATTCTCTGCTGTGCCAATGTGGGTCACTCTGCACTTGCCGTAGGTGCCGTGACGCCTGTTCCATTGTCCAGGCTGAGCTGTGACCCCTCGCATGCTGCACCTCCGCACCAAAGGCACTGAGGAAGAGCAGCCCCTGAGGGACCTCCCCGAGCCGGCTGGGCAGAGCCTGGTGCCCCCCCCTTGCAGTGACTCCCGCAGCACCCCTGGGTGCCCAGTGGCCATGGGCACGATGCTGCCGCCATCACAAAGCCCTGGCGGTCGCTGTGGATTTGCCCATTGTGACAAATGGGGCCCCCACGCTGAGCGGGGGCTATTGAAGGAGCCAGAGCCCTGTAGGAACCAGTGCACAGGAGACCCCTCCTCTGAGGGTCGGGAGCTGCATCTGCCGTGGCTGCCCTGCACATCCAGGGCCGTGTGCTTTGACTTTGCAATCCTGTTTGAGTGTGGCTGCAAAGACATTGTGGGTGCTGCTGTGAAGGGAGGAGAAGCTGTCAGGAGATGTGCTGGTGCCATGGCAGCTGTAGGAGCAGGGCATGGGTGAGGAGGAGCTCAGCCCTGGGCTTGTTGATGTGCTTGGAGCTCAGCTCTGCCTGCAGAGGTGCTGGGGGCAAAGCAGGAGCCTTGTGTGTGCAGGAGCTGCTGGGGTCAGAGGTGCTCAGAAGGTGTCAGGGCAGGAGCAGCCCCTGGCAGTGCAGCTGCTGGTGCTGTCACTGGGAGCTCAGCACAAGGGACCTGCCTGGCTCCCCCAAGGCTCACGGAAGCCCACCGGGCATTGCGGAAGGTGGCAGGGCCCTGGCAGTTTCCAGTGATCCCTGTGCCGGCATTCCAGAACACACAGACATTTCTGAACTGAAAAGTGATAAAATAAATACCTTCAAATAGCTTTTATCAGATTATCTTTGTAATCTCCCTGCTCTTGGAATGCTCCAGTTGTGCTTTGTGATCTGAAAGACTTAACTAAACCCAAAGGTTTTAATGAGCCCCATGGTGTATTTGAGCTGAGTGCGTGAGCCTCAAGTAGTGAGAGGAGACTGAAGAAACCTCTCAAGAAGTCCAAGTCAGAAACAAAGCCCCAAGTCCCTTCAGCATTAATGGGCCCCACTGAGGGCTGTTCCTCACAAAGCCCCCCCAGGGACTCATTAAAGCAAGTACCTGTAGGCTGTGATTACAGCAGACAAAGGCAAAATGAAGGTGTCTGATGGTGAGAACACCCTTGGTGTGTTTGATGAAGCAGAAAGGCCAAGCCCTGAGCACAGCCCTTGGAGAAGTAGAGCCTGAAATGCTGAGAATGAAAGTTCTCCTCCCAGGCCTTGATGAAAGAGGCAAGTGCCATAGGGCAGGGGACAGAGACCTTTTGTTCTCTGGGGCCTTTCAGCATTGCCAGAATCCTCCCTCATCTCTGCTGCAGGCTGTCCTGCACTGGCCCATGCCTGCACCTCTTTCCCTTCAGGCTGCTGACACCCATCTTGCTTTCTCAGCCAGCTCTCACCTGGCATTTCTGTCCCTTCAGTCCCATCTCTGCACCCATGGCTGTCTGTTCCTTGAAACACAAAGCCATGGGCTGAGCCAGACTCCCTCTGGGTCACCTCTTGCACCACAAGTCCACCTTTTGACACACATTTCTCTTTCCTAACTTGGAGTCTGAACCTTCCAGGCTGCACTCTGTAGAGGTTTCCTTCTCTTCCTGCTAGCAAGAAAACCTCCATCATCTCTGAAGCCACATTTCCAGTAGTTGCAGGCTGCTACTATAGTGTCAATTCATCAGGTGGAGTGAATATCCCTCATCAAGCTGATCTAAAGGAGGCTTCTAGAGGAATGGGGGATGCCATCAGGATAGAGAACTGAGCACCATGGGAGAGCAGTGGGAAAAGCCAATGGTCTGGATTGAGAACTTGCTGGCAAGAGCCAACAGGAAAGGTGGTGTCCTTGGGTGCAAGGTATCCCATGCTGTGGGGACAGGGCACCTCATCTGGGACAGCTTCCTGCCTGTAGCCCCCTCTCTGCTGCGCACACCCCACTCTCTGCCCACACTCACAAGTGTCTCACAGGAGCTTTGCACTTCCCCTGCAGCAGACACCTGACTGCAGGAGGTTCCTGCATTGTCCAGGCTCAGGGATGGATCCTGCATTCCAAGCAAGTTTGGGCAGTGCAGAATGCAAACGAGGATCTGGGACATCTGAGGTGGTTGAGGACTGAGAGCAGGGTTATGGAAGAAGCCGGACGGGTTGTGGGGAATTCACAGGCAATGCCCAATGCCCAGAAAAGCATAGCTCTGTGAGCAAAGGAACACAGTTATCACCAACACAGCCCAAACACTGCACTGACCCTAGGCAGAGCCCTGAGTGCTGCAGGAGGGAAAGGATCTCCTTTAGCAGGTCCTGGGGGTCAGGCTTTGACCACTCTGAAGGTAAAAAACACAAGGGCCTACATGGAGAGTGGGGTCTCCAGCGCCCTCAGAAATGGGGTTTTCCTTGAGCCTTCAGTTTCTTTGTTTGTTCTCTCAGTACATGCAGGTCTGGAACTTGGCACCACAGGGCTCATTCACACGCAAAATGCTCATCCAGTTCTAACCCCTGCCACGGGCATGACCCCTTCCACTGGAGCAGCTGCTCCAAGCCCCTGTGTCCAACCTGGCCTTGAGCACTGCCAGGGATGGGGCAGCCACAGCTCCTCTGGGCACCCTGTGCCAGCGCCTCAGCACCCTCCCAGGGAAGAGCTTCTGCCTAAGAGCTCATCTCAGTCTCCCCTCTGGCAGCTAAAAGCCCTTCCCCTTGGCCTGTCCCTACAGGCCCTTGTGCAAAGCCCCTCTCCAGGTTTCTTGTAGCCCCTTCAGGCTTTGGGAGCTGCTCTCAGGTCTCCCCTTAAGGAGCTTTCTCTTCTCCAGGCTGCCCCAGCCCAGCTCTCTCAGCCTCAGATGTTCATCTCCTGGGCTGGGGGTGAAGGCCAAGGATCCACAGAGGATGTGGAGGAGCAATTCATAAAATACACTATACTTTCACACACTTGGTTTTGCAGTCAAATCAAAATGCAACGGCTTATGAACTTGATCTTAAACTCAATCAAGACTGCTCCCATGTGTGAAATAACTGATGTCAGTAATATTGTCTGAATGCATAGAATTAAGTGCAAGTAGAGCTGGTGTATTTAAACATGCTGGTTAACTTTCTAAGTTCCTTCATGAAACGCACCCTCATGAAAACCATCCTGAAATGCAAACCAAAGCCTTGAGGCTCAAAGTTTCCCATGAACACGTCAGAGAAGTTTTTCCCCGGACTCAAAGCTCTTCTTCAGACCTGATGTCATTTCTACAATAGTATTTGTGCCTCCTTCCTGCTGATCCTTCCCTGCAAGAGGGATTCCAAGTGGGCTCCAGCCCTGCCTGCACTTCCCCTGCTGGGTCAGGCCCCGCTTCCCGTGCCCTCCTGGCACAGCCCAGCCCACCTCACCCCACTGCAGCCCTGCTGTGCCCCCTGCCCACCCCGCTCCATCCCATCCCACAGCCCTGACCCCCCCACTGCATCCCTGCTCCCGACCCCTTGCCCCCCCGCTCCATCCCAACCCACAGCCCTGCCCTTCCCACTCAATCCCTGCAACAGCCCCACTCACCCGGCTCCTGCCCTGCTTCATCCAGCTCTATCCTGATTCTATTCCTGCTCCATTCCACTTCGATCCCACCTCCATTCCGCTCAATCCTGTTTCGATCCTGTTATAAGTGAGTCTCAATAAGGGGCAGAGACTGGCTATTTGAAATTAATTAATTTATTAATCAAGCAATAGTAAGCAAAGCAGCGCTGGGTGGCCGGGGAGCCTCTGCTCCACCAAAGGCGGGTGCTCCCCTTCTTTGAGGTTGTGGTTCTTATAGTCCTTTACTTACGATATACGAGTCCTTTCATGGTGTACTCTGCGTCTGCGCCAGTCTGTTGTTAGGGGGTCTTTCCTGCCTCCCAGTGGTCGCTGGGATGAAGGCCCCAAGTCTTTTTCTTGTAATTGTCTTGTGACAAATAGTTATTCATCATGTCTTGCAAAAATACAGAGCTTGCACAAGTATTCTTTACATTACCGGAGGTCTGTGGCTAATACAAGGACTATTCCTTATCTGTTTAATGTCGACATCCCTTTTTTTTTTTTTTTTTACTAGTATAAGCATGATTTGATTAACAAGCATTATCTCTTTTATTACAGATCCAGGCTCCATTCCTCTCCACCCCCCCACCCCCCCCCACCCCCCCCCCCCGAGCCTACCACAGACACCTCCGCAAGGACCCAGACACAGGATGTTCTGCACAAATGTCTGCACCTGATCCTGGGGCTGGCTCAGTGCTGAGAGCTCTTCTGCAGCCAAATGCAGATCGTATTTTACAGTCCTACAGTCACAGCCTGGTTTGGGGTGGAAGGGACCTTAAAGCTCACCCAGTCCCAACCCCTGGGTGCCCAGAGGCCATGGGCACGATGCTGCCGCCATCACAAAGCCCTGGCGGTCGCTGTGGATTTGCCCATTGTGACAAATGGGGCCCCCACGCTGAGCTGAGCGGGGCCTATGGAAGGAGCCAGAGCCCTGCAGGAACCAGTGCACAGGAGACCCCTGCGTTGGGAGCTGCATCTGCCGTGGCTGCCCTGCACATCCAGGGCCGTGTGCTTTGACTTTGCAATCCTGTTTGAGTGTGGCTGCAAAGACATTGTGGGTGCTGCTGTGAAGGGAGGAGAAGCTGTCAGGAGATGTGCTGGTGCCATGGCAGCTGTAGGAGCAGGGCATGGGTGAGGAGGAGCTCAGCCCTGGGCTTGTTGATGTGCTTGGAGCTCAGCTCTGCCTGCAGAGGTGCTGGGGGCAAAGCAGGAGCCTTGTGTGTGCAGGAGCTGCTGGGGTCAGAGGTGCTCAGACAGTGTCAGGGCAGGAGAACTTCTCCCTCCCTCCCAGAGCCTGGGAAGTGCAAGGGTCACCACAGATCCCAGGAACACACCCTTAGTTTCATCCCTCCCTGGGCAGAGGGATGAGCTTATCGCCAGCATCCTCACAGGTCAGATTTAGGGGGAACTCCCCAGCTGCAGCCTCAAAACCTGGCAGGGTCCCCCCATATCTGCGGTTCCCCCCTCCCCAGTTATCTGTGGGGTGGTCTCTGGTGGCTGTAGCCCCTGTTTGAGGGCTCCATTGTGTTATGAAAATTTCATCTTAGCCACAGTCTAATCCAATTAATGTTATTTACAATTGATTAATATCAGAGGCAATAAGCAAGCAGCGCTGAGTGCGCCGGTGAGTCTCTGCTCCACCAAGCACGCACGCCGGAATCTTTGGGGTACAGTCTGTTATACTTCTCAGCCTTGGGTTTTAGCCAATCCTGTCGTCTTCTTTACCCGAATGTCGATGTGGCCCCTTTCCTTTGTTCTTTGATTGTTTGCTGGGGTCTTTCTCCGGTGAAGATGTTGCTGAACTTTATTGGTAACAGATTAACAGAAAAACACTTACAAGCTTAACCATAGTCTTAACATTTTGTTCTATACCTTGTATGGTTATTTGCCTGGTAGCCAGGTTTGCAGCATCCTGTAACAAGCCTTGGTGGTCTTTTGGGAGAACCTCTTGGTTCTCTAACCTCCTTAAGCCGTCAAACAGTTAAACAGAAGCACCCTTTGAAAAACAAAGCGATTGATTAGGAGAGATTATCCCCTTTGTTTCTCCTTCCCTTTCATCATTGTATTGACAGGAGCACTTATGGTAATCATGGTCACAAAGGAGGGCTGGTTTCACACAAAGTGCAATGGGGACAAGGTCTCCTAAGTTCCTGACACCAATCATTCCTGTATATTTCACAATTGGTCCCCCAAATTACTCTGCCCCCTGCAGAGCTTGGGCACATTCCCATGAACCTGAAAATCCCTCAAAACCTCCAGTTCCCTTCTGAACCCCAAATCCCCCCTTTTACTGCCATGGGCCAACAGGGGCACTGAAGAGTCAGGGTACCCTGGCACAAATGTAACCCCTAGTTTTGGGACATTGGATGTTCCCCAAATCCCTGCACCACCCCGGGGAGCTTTGGGGATCCCCCAATGCCTGAATCCCCTCTGAGCCCACAAACTCTTCCTCTCAGCCCATCTCCACCCTGGGGGAATGTTGCTCACCCAAGAGCAACTCAGGTGCCCTGGGAACCAGGTACCTCCCATTTTTGGCACATGGGAGCTCCCCCAATATAATGTGCCTCCTACAGCGAGATTTGGGGAACCCCCCAAGCTTCCAAATGTTCCTTGAACTCCAAATCCCCCTGAACCCTCAAATTCCTCCCATTTATGGCAATGTGGGTCCCTAGGGCATCCAATGAGATTCGGCTGCCCTGCAACTTATGGAACCCCCCATTTTCGGGATATGGCAAGTCCCTCAAATAACTGAGCAACCTGGAGGAGTTTTGGGGACCAGCCTGAATCCCCCAAATCCCCCCAGGACCCACCAAAATTTCCGCAAACCCAAAGCCCGCAGCTCCAAAGCCGCCCGAGCTCAGCACAGTGGCACAGACCCAGTAGAAAAGGGATATCCTGAAAAGTGAGGTCTCCCCAGCACCCACCCTCGGGGTCCCCCAAGCTGCTGTGTAGGCCCGAATTTACTGGGGGACCCCAACATTGCTTTGGGTTCAGTAGTGAATTCAGGTTGCCAGAGGGGGTTGATCCCTCAAAAGAGGCACCGCAACAAAGGGGCACCCCAGACCCATCCTGCCAGGCCTTGGAGGCACCCAAAGCAATCGTGGTGCTCCCCAAAATCCTGGGATTACCCCAAATCTCTCTGAAGCACTGCAAGAGCAGGGAGGACCCCCAAATGGGGGTCTGGGGCAGCCTAAAAGTGACCCACACCCCCCCACCACCCCAAGCACTCCCAAATGAATGCAGGGACCCAAAATCCTGGAGGGGACCCACCAAACACCCCTTGAGAGACTGCAACACCCCCCCCATATCAGGGAACTGGGGGGAATCTCCATAGTTGGGGGGTGCCTAATTTGGAGTGTTCCTCCCAAGAGACCACCAAGAAGGAGGTCAGGTGGAGGATGAGTAAGAGCACCTGCAGTAGGGACTGGGAGCACTGGGATATAGAAACCCCAGCAGTATTTGGGGCTATAGTGGCCGTATCGGTCTGTACTGGTGCAAACTGGTCTGTACTGCTCCATACTGGGATGTGTAAGTGTGCAGATGACACCAACTTGGGTGGGAGCACTGATCTGCTGGAGGGTAGGAAGCTCTGCAGAGGGATCTGGACAGGCTGGATCCATGGGCTGGGGCCAATGGGATGAGCACTGGGATTAAGGCCAGCATCGTGGGCTGGATCAGCACCAGTGCGGCAGCAGGGCCAGGGCAGGGATTGTGCCCCTGCACTGGGCACTGGGGAGGCTGCACCTTGAATCCTGTGTTCAGTTCTGGGGCCCTCACTGCAAGAGAGACCTTGAGGTGCTGGAGCGGGGCCAGAGAAGGGCAATGGAGCTGGTGCAGGGCCTGGAGCACAAGAGAGATGGGGAACGGCTGAGGCAGCTGGGGGGTTCAGATGGAGAAGAGAAGGCTCAGGGGGGACCTGATGGCTCCCTCCAAGTGCCTGACAGGAGGATGGAGCCAGGAGGGGCTGGGCTCTGCTCCCAAGGAACAAGGGATGGGACAGGAGGAACCGGCCTCAAGCTGCACCAGGGCAGGTTTAGATGGAGCTGAGGAACAATTCCTTGCCCAGAGGGTGCTGATGCATTGGAACACGCTGCCCAGGGCAGGGCTGCAGGCACCATGCCATGGGTTAGTGGTGACCTCGGCAGTGCTGGGGTAAGGACTGGACTGGATGAGCTTAAAGGTGTGTTCCAACCTGGTTGATTCCATGATTCTGTGACCCTTTTTGCTGAGGCACTGGTGAACCAGGGGTTTTCTGTTGGTGTTCTCTGGGTGAAGGGAGGTGCTTCTAAACCTGGTGAGGGTTTGAAAGGCTGTTGTAACGCTGGGACTAAAGGCAAGAGTCCGAATTCCTTGGTCCAGGGGTGACTTGAACATTAAAGTTGTTTTTGTTCCATCAGGGCCTATTTCAACAGGTCACAGGAAGAGCCATGCGCTGCAAACCCCCATTCTGCTATGAGAGGCTGTTGGGGATGTACAGGCCCCAGTGACTGGTATGGTTTTAATTCCTGTATGAGGTATTTCCTGCTTCCTCATGCTCTGGATTCTATTGCCATGTTTTTCTCTTTCATAACAGTGAGTACAGTGGGAGAGCAATGATAGAGAATCCAAGGCCATATTTCCTCCAGCATCCTGGAGGACCCACAGGCTGTTGTAATTCCTTCCCAGAGTGGGGCATCTGCCCTTGTTCTGTTTCTCTGAAGGTGTCTGTAGCAATCACTGCACTGCTGCTATCCAAGTACCCCCTGATTTGACTGGTTTCTGCTTGTTTTCTGACATTGCTTAGGTGGAACTTCAACTTCTGCACCATGGAGTGCTTGCCACACTGTGATTGCTGCAGTTCTTGGGGGCAATCACCTCTGATTAAGACATCATCTATATAATGGTACATTTTCACCTTCTGAGGAAGTGAGACCTCCTGTGGATTTGTGGTGTTCATGGGAAGGAGCTGAGTCCCCTTCCAGCCCCAGGCCTACAATCCCAGGATGAGATGTATCAACTGACCAGGCTGGATCCCTTCCTTCAGCAGGGGAAAAGGAGATGCCAGCCTGTCTTGTCCTGCCTGTCCTGTCTGATGATGGGACAAGAAACAGGCTGCCCACAGAAGTGGTTGTGTCACCATCTGTGGAGGTATATAAAAGACATGTTCTAAGGGGCATGGTTAATGTGTTGACTTGCAGTGTTCTGTTAATGATGGACTTGATATTCTTAAGGGTCTTTCCCAACCTAAATGGTTCCATGATTCTACAGACTCTTGTTGTTAGACCAAACTGTGTCTCATCAGAGCAATGACAGTGCAGGAAGGCAGTGTGTCTGCTAGCTGAGGGAAGGAGCATCAGTGCTTGCTTCAGGCTGTTTCCCATGGGGTACCCCTGGAGCCCCAGGGAGGCCTGCAGGGAGCCCAAAGCAGCAGAGGCAGAGCCACCTTGGGCTGGGCCTCTGCTGATGAGCTGGGACCAAGAGGAGACCTGTGAGCCTCACAGAGCTTAAAAGCACTTGGCAGTGGAGGATGCTGAGAGCTCCCTGTAGGAGAAACCTTCCCAGCCCTGTGCATGGTAAGGCTGTGGGTGCAGGGCAATGCAGCTGCAGCTGCTGCAGGGATCTCCTCAAGCTGCTGCCTGGGACAGTCCATGGTATGTGTCAGGAGAACTCTCTTGGTTTCTGTGTGTAGATAAGGAGGAGGATGTGGTGCAGAGCAGGGCTTCCCTCTGCACCATGGCAGGGACAGGACAAGGCAGGTCCCTTGTGCCGGGTTGTGCTGGCTGCAGGCTGTGAATGTGGGTGTGCAGCCAGGGGTGCCCAGCGCTGTCCTTGCGAGCAGGGTCCCTGCAGCCCAGGGGCTGTGTGCAGGGGCAGGGACTCTGCTGCCTGCCAGGGTCAGCACTCAGCCTGCCTGGGAGCTCCCACGGTGCTGGGAAAGAAACTAGGTGGGGAAGGAACAACTCCTGGCATGGAAGAAAAAGTGTTCTTGTGCATGGAGAGGGTGCTGTGTGGGTCAGGGTTGCTCAGAGCTCCACACCACTCTGAAGACATTTGCAGAGCATCTTCTGAAAGACACTGAGGTAGCGTTCACCTTTGAAGGCAAGATTCTGAATTTTGATGTTTTCACTCTTGGTGGGCAGGTTGGGAGGTGGGAGCTGGGAATTCACTTCTCTGCTTTGGAGGAGGCACCAAGAGTCTTGTCAGGACTTGTGTGAGCTGCTCCTGAGCCCCTGCAGAGGCAGAGATGCCCCTGGGCAGAGCCCTGCTGCCGGGAGGGGTGTGCAGGGCAGAGCTGAGCACACAGCCCATGGGATGGGCTCTGGCAGCACTGAGAGGGAGCAGAGCTGGGCACAGAGCAGCAGCTCCTGGCAGGGACAGCTCCAGGCAGCAGAGCCATGGGCAGGGAGTGGGGGGAAAGTGCAGCCCAGGCCTGGGGAGGCTGTGTTCAGGCAACTCTCTTGGTGTCTGCCTTCCACTGCAGGAGGCTGCTGGACATGCTCTGCTGGGCAAGGAGCTGACTCTCTCTAGAAAGTGCAGGGCAGCTGAGAGCCAGACTGATGGACACTGCAGCAACCTTGAGTAGGCACTAACCCACAGACAGTTGAGCCCTTCTGTCTGTTCCATGCTCACTCTTCACAGTTGCCTTCAGAAACTTTCTTTGGAATTTTATCCCTAAAAAAGGTGCTTGTCAGCTGTGACACTGACAAAACAAGCAAACCAATCAACCTCAGAGACAATCATGAGCAATTCACGCTCAGCCTCTCCTATGGAGTCCAATAGTACATCAATGTGTAAATTGCACTTCTGTACCTGACATCCCTCCTGTCCTAACCCGTCACTGCCTGTTTCTCCCATGACAGTGCCCATGCCCACAGGCAGCAGATGTCCAACGGCAGCTCCATCACCCACTTCCTCCTCCTGCCATTCGCACACACGCGGGAGCTGCAGCTCTGGCACTTCTGGCTCTTCCTGGGCATCTCCCTGGCTGCGCTCCTGGGCAACGGCCTCATCATCACCAGCACAGCCTGCGACCAGCACCTCCACACCCCCATGTACTTCTTCCTGCTCAACCTCTCCCTGCTGGACCTGGGCTGCATCCTCACCACTGTGCCCAAATCCATGGTCAATTCCCTCTGGGACACCAGGGCCATCTCCTACACAGGATGTGCTGCACAGGTGTTTTTCTTTGTCTTTTTTATTTCAGCAGAGTATTTTGTCCTCACTGTCATGTCCTACGACCGCTATGTGGCCATCTGCAAGCCCCTGCACTATGGGACCCTGCTGGGCAGCAGAGCTTGTGTCCACATGGCAGCAGCTGCCTGGGGCAGTGGCTTTCTCAATGCTCTGGTGAACACAGCCAATACATTTTCACTACCCCTCTGCAGGGGCAATGCTGTGGAGCAGTTCTTCTGTGAAATCCCCCCCATCCTCAAGCTCTCCTGCTCACATTCCTACCTCAGGGAAGTTGGACTTCTTGTGCTAGGTTTCTCTTCAGCTATTGGCTGTTTTGTGTTCATTGTGGTATCCTATGTGCAGATCTTCAAGGCTGTGCTGAGGATCCCCTCTGAGCAGGGACGCCACAAAGCCTTTTCCATGTGCCTCCCTCACCTGGCTGTGCTCTCCATGATTGTCAGCACTGGTACCTTTGCCTACCTGAAGCCCCCCTCCATCTCCTCCCCAACCCTGGATCTGGTGGTATCAGTGCTGTACTCAGTGGTGCCTCCAGCAGTGAACCCCCTCATCTACAGCCTGAGGAACCAGGAGCTCAAGGATGCTGTGAAGAAGTTGGTGACTGGATGTTTTTGAACAGCCATACAGTGCCTGCTTTCCTCTAAAAATGGCTGCCAGTGTAGGTCATGACATGCCATGTCTGTCTTTGCTGCTTTACATTTGTTTTCCTGTTTCAATTTGTGGTTATGTTGTCTTCAGAGAAATGTCAGTTTTCATCTCCTCCTGCTTAAGAAACCACCCTTGTTGTGTGACCCATAGACTTTGTGTCACTCTGGGGCTTTCACTTTATTTAAGGGAAATAAATGATCCTGCAGCAACTTCTTCTCTGTGCTATGTCCTCCCATGGCAGGAATGAAGGGGAATGAAAGCAGCTTTGTGGCTGCTCCAGCTCTGGGATGGCTGCTCTGTGCCTGGAGCAGGAAGAGCTCTTGGGGAGCCCAAGGGTCGGAGCTGTTGTGCTGGTGTGAGGAGATGGGATGGCATGGGGGGGGTTGCAGACCTTTCAGGGTGTAGTGGGCAGGAGAGCAGGGGACACAGGGGTCCCTGCAGGGGACTTCCCTGCAATGGCCCAGGCTGGGGCTGCCTGGCTGGGAACAGCCCATTGGAAAGGTCTGGGTGGGCAGGAGCTGGACAGGAGCGTGTGCCCTGGCAGCAAGGGAGGAGAGCAGCATCGTGGGCTGTATGAGCAGGAGCACAGCAGGAGAACAAGGGAAAGGATGCTTGGGAATGCTCCATTCAGGTTTCAGATCCCCAGTTTAGGAATGCTATCAGCAGGCAGGACTGGGTTTAGCAATGGGCCCTCAGGACAGGCAGGGACTGGAGCATGATGTCGTGGTTAAAACCAAGTCTGCACAGCTCATTCACTCACTCCCCCCCTTGCTCCCCTGACTCCCAGAGAGTTAGGAAGGAGAATCCAAAGAATGTAGCCCCCCGGGCTGAGATAAGCACAGTTTAATAGCTAAGGCATGACACAAATCACTGCTGCTACTACTACTACAAATAATAATGATAAAGCAAACAACAAGCGAAGAGAATACATCTCACCAGCCACCGACCCATAACTCACCCCACCCTGCCTAACCGAACACTGACCGATACCTCCTCCATCCCCCCAGACTTCCCCAGCCCTTCCGGGTCTCTCCCCGTTACGTCCTGGATAAGACATGCTATGGTATGGAATACCTCTTTGGCTAGCCTAGGTCAGGTGTCCTGTCTCTCCTTCCTCCCGGCCTCCCCTCCTCCCTGGCAGAGCATGAGCTCAGAAAAGGACTTGGACAGATGAAATATTTCAGCAATAACTCAAAACATACTTGCTATCAGCAACCGTTCCCAGCCCGAAAGTCAAAATGCAGCACTGCACCAGCTACCAAGAAGGAGAAAAATGACTGCTACTGCTCAAACCAGGACAGGAAAGGATGGGGTATCTGGGCTTACCCAGCCCAGAGAAGGGGAGGCTGATGGGGAGGTGGTGCTGGTGGGAGGACAAAAGGCAATGGGGTATAGTGACAGAGGTGAGGTTGAGCCAGGAAAGAAGGAAACCTTGTTCCCATAGGCTCAGGCAAGTGCTGCATCCGGTCACCCCGAGAGGCTCTGCAGTCTCTGGCCTTGGGGATTTCCAACTCAGACTGAATCAAGCCTTGAACCAAGTGCTCTGATCCTGTCCCTGATGGGTTAGACTGGAGGCCTCCTGGGGTCCCTTCCAACCTCTGTTCTCCTATGATCCTACAACGATGGGGTTATGAAGAGCCAAAAAGATGCCTCGAGGGCTGGAGGACATCTTAGCTGTGATTGCCCCATCCCTGGCAGTGCTAAAAGCCAGGTTGGATGGGAGTCAGGTTTGCTCTAAGGCTGTGTTTTGCCCAGATCTGACGTTCACAAAGGATGTCAGATGAAATCCCAGAATCATTTCATTTGAAAAAACCCTTGGGAACATCGAGTCCAGCCATTGACTGTTGTGCTCTAAGGGCTGGAACACGTCCCCGATGAAGAGAGGCTGAGAGAGCTGGGGGTATTCAGCCTGGAGAAGAGAAGGTTCCAGGCAGACAGCATCTGCCCATAGCTAAACTGGGCCTGCGAGAAATCTGGAGAGGGGCTTTTTACACGAGTGTGCAGTGACAGGAAGAGGGGGAATGGATTTAAGCTGAAAAAAAGGAGATTTAGCTTGGACATTTGGAGGAATTTTTTCTATTTGCGGGTGGTGGGACACTGGCACAGGGTGCCCACAGGATCTGGGGCTGCCCTATTCCTGGAAGTGTTCAAGGCCAGGTTGGTTGGGAGTCATCTTCTGTCTGAAGCAGTGCTTTGTCCAGCTCTAATGCTCACAAGGGATGTCACTTGAAATTCAAATTCATTGTAAAGTTCTCTATATGTACTCATGACTCGGATGACTCTGGTCTGTATGAGGGAGGCTCAGCATGGCCTCAGACTCATTTTGACTGTGTTGTTTATGTACTGGCTTAACACTGATGATATTTTTTGTGGGTGGGTTATAAAACATTCTCTGTATGACTGAAAACCTGAAAAGTATTGAAACAGGGAGAAGTTCTCAGCTTTTTACACATTAGTGCAGAGCCAGGAGAGCTGTAGTGTCCCATCGGTGCTTTCCCATTTGTCCTGTGCTCAAACTCACACTGCCTGTAAGATACCTTCACACACAAATTGATCTTAAGAAGCCTCACCAACACCTGTCCTGTGCTGAGAGCAGGGCAGCAGAGTTTCAAAGGGCAGATCAAGGAGTTCTCATGGAGAGACTCCCCAGTGGAGTTAGGAAAGAGAAATGTGTGTCAAAAGGTGGACTTGCGGTGCAAGAGGTGACCCAGAGGGAGTCTGGCTCAGCCCATGGCTTTGTGTTTCAAGGCACAGACAGCCATGGGTGCAGAGATGGGACTGAAGGGACAGAAATGCCAGGTGAGAGCTGGCTGGGAAAGCAAGATGGGTGTCAGCAGCCTGAAGGGAAGAGGTGCAGGCATGGGCCAGTGCAGGACAGCCTGCAGCAGAGATGAGGGAGGATTCTGGCAAGGCTGAAAGGCCCCAGAGAACAAAAGGTCTCTGTCCCCTGCCCTATGGCACTTGCCTCTTTCATCAAGGCCTGGGAGGAGAACTTTCATTCTCAGCATTTCAGGCTCTACTTCTCCAAGGGCTGTGCTCAGGGCTTGGCCTTTCTGCTTCATCAAACACACCAAGGGTATTCTCACCATCAGACACCTGCACTTTGCCTTTGTCTGCTGTAATCACAGCCTACAGGTACTAGCTTTAATGAGTCCCTGGGGGGGCTTTGTGAGGAACAGCCCTCAGTGGGGCCCATTAATGCTGAAGGGACATGGGGCTTTGTTTCTGACTTGCACTTCTTGAGAGCTTTCTTCAGTTTCCTCTCAGTGCTTGAGGCTCACGCACTCAGCTCAAATACTCCGTGGGGCTCATTAAAACCTTTGGGTTTAGTTAAGTCTTTCAGATCACAAAGCACAATTGGAGGATTCCAAGAGCAGGGAGATTACAAAGATAATCTGATAAAAGCTATTTGAAGGTATTTATTTTATCACTTTTCAGTTTAGATATGTCTGTGTGTTCTGGAATGCCCGGCACAGGGATCACTGGAACCTGCCAGGGCCCTGCCACCTTCTGCAATGTCCAGTGGGCTTCCGTGAGCCTTGCTGGAGCCAGGCAGGTCCCTTGTGTTGAGCTCCCAGTGACAGCACCAGCAGCTGCACTGCCAGGGGCTGCTCCTGCCCTGACACCTTCTGAGCACCTCTGACCCCAGCAGCTCCTGCACACACAAGGCTCCTGCTTTGCCCCCAGCACCTCTGCAGGCAGAGCTGAGCTCCACACACATCAACAAGCCCAGGGCTGAGCTCCTCCTCACCCATGCCCTGCTTCTACAGCTGCCGTGGCACCAGCACCTCTCCTGACAGCTTCTCCTCCCTTCACAGCAGCACCCACAATGTCTTTCCAGCCACACTCAAACAGGATTGCAAAGTCAAAGCACACGGCCCTGGATGTGCAGGGCAGCCACGGCAGATGCAGCTCCCAACGCAGGGGTCTCCTGTGCACTGGTTCCTGCAGGGCTCTGGCTCCTTCAATAGCCCCCGCTCAGCGTGGGGGCCCCATTTGTCACAATGGGCAAATCCACAGCGACCGCCACGGCTTTGTGATGGTGGCAGCATTGTGCCCATGGCCACTGGGCACCCAGGGGTGCTGCGGGAGTCACTGCAAGGAGGGGGTCACCAGGCTCTGCCCAGCTGGCTCGGGGAGGTCCCTCCCTGTCTGCTCTTCCTCAGTGCCTTTGGTGCGGAGGTGCAGCATGCGAGGGGTCACAGCTCAGCCTGGACAATGGAACAGGCGTCACGGCACCTACGGCAAGTGCAGAGTGACCGATATTGGCACAGAGAAAATCCTGGAATCCCAGACTGGGTTGGGCTGGAAGGGACCTTAAAGCTTATCCAGATCCAACCCCTGCCATAAGCAGTGACACCTTCCACTGGAGCAGCTTGATCCCATAGCGCTGTGTCAAACCTGCGTTTGAGCACTGCCAGGATTTGGGCAGGCAATGCTCCTCTCAGAAAGAGTCTGTCACTGTCTCACTACCCTCAATGTGAGGAATATTTTACTTGTATGAAACAATATTAAATGAAAGAAATGAAATTAAATCCTTTCTCCACTTGGAACTATTTTCTGTCCTTAGAAAAAATTCTGGAGCTGAAATAATATCTGGCATTTCAGACAGATCACAGGCTCGTCATTGTTTCACTAATGACCAGTGCAGGGATTACAATGGAATAGGAGAGCACAGCACAACATAGCATAGATATGGAGATCCTAATGCCCTGATAGCCCAGTATCCAGAGGTGAACTCACCTCCCAGCACCAGCATTGCAGATCACTGGGGCCCAGGTTCTGGGGAGAGGCTGGCTCAGGCACTCGGCTCTGTCCCATCTGCCTTGACAAACTTCCACCACAATCCAGAACTTCCCCCTGCCCACTGCACCCAGAGCCTGGGATGCAAAACAAAGAATTATAAGGGTGTCCCAGACACACTGGGGAACCCCAAATGTGGTTTTACACAGGGTTCTCACACCATACAAATGTTCACGTACCACACACTTGCACCAAGCACTAGCACTCTCACTACACATTACTAGTCCTAGTCCAACTCAGCCAGGCGCTCATGCTACTTCTGCTGCAGTCCTGCTCTTGCCTATTGATGCAGATGTGCCTGGACCAGTCCCGCAAGAGACACTGATTAAAGGTGTGTGGGACAGTGGGAGGGTTTCAAAGACATGCTGGAGGGGCTGGGAGTCTGCCGTTATTTCTGCTGTGCTGCAATACCCCTTCTCCTTCACAGACAGCTCTAAGATACCCTAAAGAAAAGCCCTAGGTCCAGGGCTGGGCTGAAGCTTCCAGGAAAAACCCACATTACAGGACACACAGAAATATACAGACACACATATACAAATAAAAGATATGTGGCACTGCAGCCACTCCAACCCCTACAACAGTCACCACAACTGCTACCTCAGCAAGAGGTGGCAGAGCTCTTTCAATGCCAGCAACAGGCACTGAGGCTACTCCAACCCCTGTGACAGGCTCTGCCCAAAGGTGACTGAGGAGCTGTTGGTAGAGCTGTCTTAGAGACAGAGGAACTGCAGCAGCTCTGCCTTGCCTGGTCTCTCACAGGATCCTTCTGTGCTGGGGCTGCTGAAGGGAGAAGAACAAGTGCCAATCACTACCACAGCAGTGCACCGGTGGCAAGATGGCACCAACCCAGACTCCCCGATTGCCATCCATGAGCTGATGCATTGATTGGAGAGCCCAGGAGTGCTCAGCAGGACCCACTCACCCTTCAGGAGCCCCACAGGGCCCGTGCACAACCCACATTACAGTCTGATTGTAAACTGCACGTTGCCGTCGGCAACAAGGCCCCCCCGGCCCCGGCCGCCCGGGCCCGGCTGCCCTGCAGGCCCGCCCGAACGCCAGGCCCCTGCGCCCAGGGCCGAAGAGCCAGGAGGGGGCACTGGGGCTGCGCCCCTTCAGTGCACGCCTGGCTTCGCAACGCTGCCCCCCGCCCGCCCCTGACTCTTCGCCCCTGGCCCACAGGGCCGTTGCCGTCGGCAACAAGAGCAAGAGCAGCTTAAAACAGGACAGAAATGACCATAAATATTTAAGGCACTGAGGGCATTAGTAAGCCTTAATGACCCTAAACAGCCTCACCTGTGCACCAGACCACACCCAGGAGCCCTATTTAAACCCAGCTCTGTGCCTCAGTTCTTTCTTAGAGCTTTGCCGGAGGAATGCTGTTTTTCAGCCCTGTCCCTGCCTGTGAAGATTCTTAATCTGGACTTCAGACTGACCGCCCGGCTTGATCTTCTTTACGATTACAGAGCAGCTTGGCAATTGCTGGACCTGATGGTGTGTGGCGGACTGCGTTGCTGCTTGTTCTCAAGCCTGATAGACTCCTGGCTGGACTTGGCTGCTGCTGGACCTTCTCTTCTTGGGTGCCTTGAACTTGGGCCTAGGCTGGCAGAGGTCTCTTCTCCTTGCTGTGGGAGCCCAGAGGTGGCCTGGTCTGTTCTTGTTTCTCTGAGGAGTGTGGAGATCCCCACAAAGTTTCCAGGCAGTGTGGAGGACACGGCTGTGAGGGTGAGCATGTGCTGCGGCACCAGAGGGGCCTACTGCCAGGGAACCGGGAGTGCTGTGTGCTCTGCCTCACCAACTGCCTCATCCACAGAGAACAGCTGGGCTTCTCTGGGGCTTTTGCATGGATTTCTTTGCCTGGAGCAAAACATTTGGCTGCTGACTTATGAACTAACTCCTTAGACCTGTTTGAGGCACTACAGTGAAGAGGTGCTGGTAAAGGCCTGCAGTCTGAGGAGCAAATTATGTGTGTTTTCCAAGTGCCATGAAGTGCTGCCACAGAAGTACCACTGCAAGGCAAAGTGTGTGGGGCTGGTGTGCCCTTTCTCTGCTATATGTGTGATTGGACTCGGAAATGGCTTTTAATTGCAATGTTTCATATCGAGCTTGTGGGGGGAGTCTTGCTGAGGCTGACACAACTCCCAATTTGACTGAGTTAACTGGCTAATTGGAGAGACATGGGAAGATGTACATCGAAAGAGAGTAAGAGGCTTCTGAAACAGGAGGTGGAGAAAGAGAACTGCATTCAAAATCCATTAACAGGAGCTTCAGCCAGCCTCAAGCAGTCATCTGTAATGCAGCTAAAGCAAGGTAAGTGTTGAGCCTTACTACTTTTACTGATAAGACTTTACTTTTTAAAGCAGTATGCTGAACATGTTTAAGTATTTCTATGTATATTTGCAAACATAACTTCTATTGATGGGTCTCAAAATGCATTTGGAAGCTAGTTTGTGTGCTCTAGTGCTCCTCAGGATTGCTACAACTACCAGGTGCTAAAAGCCCTTCAGAATAAGACTAAGTAGGAGCTGCAAGGATATTAAAAGCTTGCTTTCCCACTTTCAATCACACATTTGATTGAATTGTAACTAAAATAGAGTGAATTAAAATGCCTGCGATCAATCAATTGCTCGATTCCCTGAGAGAAACAACTTCACTTCTCACTTAACTTCTCACTTAACTTCTCACTTAACTTCCCACTTCACTTCCCACTTCACTTCCCACTTCACTTCCCACTTCACTTCCCACTTCACTTCCCACTTCACTTCCCACTTCACTTCCCACTTCACTTCCCACTTCACTTCCCACTTCACTTCCCACTTCACTTCCCACTTCACTTCCCACTTCACTTCCCACTTCACTTCTCACTTCACATTAGGATTAGGGTACAGCCTTCCTGACATTAGGGTTAGGGTACCCACTTTCCGACATTAGGGTTAGGGTACCCACTTTCCGACATTAGGGTTAGGGTACCCAGTTTCCGACATTAGGGTTAGGGTACCCACTTTCCGACATTAGGGTTAGGGTACCCACTTTCTGACATTTCTCACTTCACTTCTCACTTCACTTCTCACTTCACTTCTCACTTCACTTCTCACTTCACTTCTCACTTCTCACATCTCACTTCTCACTTCTCACTTCACTTCTCACTTCACTTCTCACTTCACTTCTCACTTCACTTCTCACTTCACTTCTCACCTCACTTCTCACCTCACTTCTCACCTCACTTCTCACCTCACTTCTCACCTCACTTCTCACCTCACTTCTCACCTCACTTCTCACCTCACTTCTCACCTCACTTCTCACCTCACTTCTCACCTCACTTCTCACCTCACTTCTCACCTCACTTCTCACTTCACTTCTCACTTCACATTAGGGTTAGGGTACAGCCTTCCTGACATTAGGGTTAGGGTACCCACTTTCCGACATTATGGCTGGGGTGCACTCTTCCCGACATTAGGGTTAGGGTGCACTCAATCTGACATTATGGCTGGGGTGCACTCTTCCCGACATTAGGGTTAGGGTGCACTCAATCTGACATTATGGCTGGGGTGCACTCTTCCCGACATTAGGGTTAGGGTACCCACTTTCCGACATTAGGGTTAGGGTGCACTCTTCCCGACATTAGGGTTAGGGTACCCACTTTCCGACATTAGGGTTAGGGTGCACTCTTCCCGACATTAGGGTTAGGGTACCCACTTTCCGACATTAGGGTTAGGGTGCACTCTTCCCGACATTAGGGTTAGGGTGCACTCAATCTGACATTATGGCTGGGGTGCACTCTTCCCAACATTAGGGTTAGGGTACCCACTTTCCGACATTAGGGTTAGGGTGCACTCTTCCCGACATTAGGGTTAGGGTACCCACTTTCCGACATTAGGGTTAGGGTGCACTCTTCCCGACATTAGGGTTAGGGTGCACTCAATCTGACATTATGGCTGGGGTGCACTCTTCCCGACATTAGGGTTAGGGTACCCACTTTCCGACATTAGGGTTAGGGTGCACTCTTCCCGACATTAGGGTTAGGGTACCCACTTTCCGACATTAGGGTTAGGGTGCACTCTTCCCGACATTAGGGTTAGGGTACCCACTTTCCGACATTAGGGTTAGGGTGCACTCTTCCCGACATTAGGGTTAGGGTGCACTCAATCTGACATTATGGCTGGGGTGCACTCTTCCCAACATTAGGGTTAGGGTACCCACTTTCCGACATTAGGGTTAGGGTGCACTCTTCCCGACATTAGGGTTAGGGTACCCACTTTCCGACATTAGGGTTAGGGTGCACTCTTCCCGACATTAGGGTTAGGGTACCCACTTTCCGACATTAGGGTTAGGGTGCACTCGTCCCGACATTAGGGTTAGGGTACCCACTTTCCGACATTAGGGTTAGGGTGCACTCTTCCCGACATTAGGGTTAGGGTGCACTCAATCTGACATTATGGCTGGGGTGCACTCTTCCCGACATTAGGGTTAGGGTACCCACTTTCCGACATTAGGGTTAGGGTGCACTCTTCCCGACATTAGGGTTAGGGTACCCACTTTCCGACATTAGGGTTAGGGTGCACTCTTCCCGACATTAGGGTTAGGGTGCACTCAATCTGACATTATGGCTGGGTTGCACTGTTCCCGACATTAGGGTTAGGGTACCTACTTTCCGACATTAGGGTTAGGGTGCACTCTTCCCGACATTAGGGTTAGGGTACCCACTTTCCGACATTAGGGTTAGGGTGCACTCTTCCCGACATTAGGGTTAGGGTGCACTCAATCTGACATTATGGCTGGGGTGCACTCTTCCCGACATTAGGGTTAGGGTACCCACTTTCCGACATTAGGGTTAGGGTGCACTCTTCCCGACATTAGGGTTAGGGTACCCACTTTCCGACATTAGGGTTAGGGTGCACTCTTCCCGACATTAGGGTTAGGGTGCACTCAATCTGACATTATGGCTGGGGTGCACTGTTCCCGACATTAGGGTTAGGGTACCTACTTTCCGACATTAGGGTTAGGGTGCACTCTTCCCGACATTAGGGTTAGGGTACCCACTTTCCGACATTAGGGTTAGGGTGCACTCTTCCCGACATTAGGGTTAGGGTGCACTCAATCTGACATTATGGCTGGGGTGCACTCTTCCGGACATTACGGTTAGGGTACCCACTTTCCGACATTAGGGTTAGGGTGCACTCTTCCCGACATTACGGTTAGGGTACCCACTTTCCGACATTAGGGTTAGGGTGCACTCTTCCCGACATTAGGGTTAGGGTACCCACTTTCCGACATTAGGGTTAGGGTGCACTCTTCCCGACATTAGGGTTAGGGTGCACTCAATCTGACATTATGGCTGGGGTGCACTCTTCCCAACATTAGGGTTAGGGTACCCACTTTCCGACATTAGGGTTAGGGCGCACTCTTCCCGACATTAGGGTTAGGGTGCACTCTTTCCGACATAAGGTTTAGGGTGCACTCAATCTGACATTATGGCTGGGGTGCACTCTTCCCGACATTAGGGTTAGGGTGCACTCTTCCCGACATTACGGTTAGGGTACCCACTTTCCGACATTAGGGTTAGGGTGCACTCAATCTGACATTATGGCTGGGGTGCACTCTTCCCGACATTAGGGTTAGGGTACCCACTTTCCGACATTAGGGTTAGGGTGCACTCTTCCCGACATTAGGGTTAGGGTACCCACTTTCAGACATTAGGGTTAGGGTGCACTCTTCCCGACATTAGGGTTAGGGTACCCACTTTCCGACATTAGGGTTAGGGTGCACTCTTCCCGACATTAGGGTTAGGGTACCCACTTTCCGACATTAGGGTTAGGGTGCACTCTTCCCGACATTAGGGTTAGGGTACCCACTTTCCGACATTAGGGTTAGGGTGCACTCTTCCCGACATTAGGGTTAGGGTGCACTCAATCTGACATTATGGCTGGGGTGCACTCTTCCCAACATTAGGGTTAGGGTACCCACTTTCCGACATTAGGGTTAGGGTGCACTCTTCCCGACATTAGGGTTAGGGTACCCACTTTCCGACATTAGGGTTAGGGTGCACTCTTCCCGACATTAGGGTTAGGGTACCCACTTTCCGACATTAGGGTTAGGGTGCACTCTTCCCGACATTAGGGTTAGGGTGCACTCAATCTGACATTATGGCTGGGGTGCACTCTTCCGGACATTACGGTTAGGGTACCCACTTTCCGACATTAGGGTTAGGGTGCACTCTTCCCGACATTAGGGTTAGGGTACCCACTTTCCGACATTAGGGTTAGGGTGCACTCTTCCCGACATTAGGGTTAGGGTACCCACTTTCCGACATTAGGGTTAGGGTGCACTCTTCCCGACATTAGGGTTAGGGTGCACTCAATCTGACATTATGGCTGGGGTGCACTCTTCCCAACATTAGGGTTAGGGTACCCACTTTCCGACATTAGGGTTAGGGTGCACTCTTCCCGACATTAGGGTTAGGGTACCCACTTTCCGACATTAGGGTTAGGGTGCACTCTTCCCGACATTAGGGTTAGGGTGCACTCAATCTGACATTATGGCTGGGTTGCACTCTTCCCGACATTAGGGTTAGGGTACCCACTTTCCGACATTAGGGTTAGGGTGCACTCTTCCCGACATTAGGGTTAGGGTACCCACTTTCCAACATTAGGGTTAGGGTGCACTCTTCCCGACATTAGGGTTAGGGTGCACTCAATCTGACATTATGGCTGGGGTGCACTCTTTCCAACATTAGGGTTAGGGTACCCACTTTCCGACATTAGGGTTAGGGTGCACTCTTCCCGACATTAGGGTTAGGGTACCCACTTTCCGACATTAGGGTTAGGGTGCACTCTTCCCGACATTAGGGTTAGGGTACCCACTTTCCGACATTAGGGTTAGGGTGCACTCTTCCCGACATTAGGGTTAGGGTGCACTCAATCTGACATTATGGCTGGGGTGCACACTTTCCAACATTAGGGTTAGGGTACCCACTTTCCGACATTAGGGTTAGGGTGCACTCTTCCCGACATTAGGGTTAGGGTACCCACTTTCCGACATTAGGGTTAGGGTGCACTCTTCCCGACATTAGGGTTAGGGTGCACTCTTCCCGACATTAGGGTTAGGGTGCACTCAATCTGACATTATGGCTGGGGTGCACTCTTCCCGACATTAGGGTTAGGGTGCACTCTTCCCGACATTAGGGTTAGGGTACCCACTTTCCGACATTAGGGTTAGGGTGCACTCTTCCCGACATTAGGGTTAGGGTGCACTCAATCTGACATTATGGCTGGGGTGCACTCTTCCCGACATTAGGGTTAGGGTACCCACTTTCCGACATTAGGGTTAGGGTGCACTCTTCCCGAGATTAGGGTTAGGGTACCCACTTTCCGACATTAGGGTTAGGGTGCACTCTTCCCGACATTAGGGTTAGGGTGCACTCTTCCCGACATAAGGGTTAGGGTGCACTCAATCTGACATTATGGCTGGGGTGCACTCTTCCCAACATTAGGGTTAGGGTACTCACTTTCCGACATTAGGGTTAGGGTGCACTCTTCCCGACATTAGGGTTAGGGTACCCACTTTCCGACATTAGGGTTAGGGTGCACTCTTCCCGACATTAGCGTTAGGGTGCACTCAGTCTGACATTATGGCTGGGGTGCACTCTTCCCGACATTAGGGTTAGGGTACCCACTTTCCGACATTAGGGTTAGGGTGCACTCTTCCCGACATTAGGGTTAGGGTACCCACTTTCCGACATTTGGGTTAGGGTACCCACTTTCCGACATTAGGGTTAGGGTGCACTCTTCCCGACATTAGGGTTAGGGTACCCACTTTCCGACATTAGGGTTAGGGTGCACTCTTCCCGACATTAGGGTTAGGGTGCACTCAATCTGACATTATGGCTGGGGTGCACTCTTCCCAACATTAGGGTTAGGGTACCCACTTTCCGACATTAGGGTTAGGGTGCACTCTTCCCGACATTAGGGTTAGGGTACCCACTTTCCGACATTAGGGTTAGGGTGCACTCTTCCCGACATTAGGGTTAGGGTGCACTCAATCTGACATTATGGCTGGGGTGCACTCTTCCCGACATTAGGGTTAGGGTACCCACTTTCCGACATTAGGGTTAGGGTGCACTCTTCCCGACATTAGGGTTAGGGTACCCACTTTCCGACATTAGGGTTAGGGTGCACTCTTCCCGACATTAGGGTTAGGGTACCCACTTTCCGACATTAGGGTTAGGGTGCACTCTTCCCGACATTAGGGTTAGGGTGCACTCAATCTGACATTATGGCTGGGGTGCACTCTTCCCAACATTAGGGTTAGGGTACCCACTTTCCGACATTAGGGTTAGGGTGCACTCTTCCCGACATTAGGGTTAGGGTACCCACTTTCCGACATTAGGGTTAGGGTGCACTCTTCCCGACATTAGGGTTAGGGTACCCACTTTCCGACATTAGGGTTAGGGTGCACTCTTCCCGACATTAGGGTTAGGGTACCCACTTTCCGACATTAGGGTTAGGGTGCACTCTTCCCGACATTAGGGTTAGGGTGCACTCAATCTGACATTATGGCTGGGGTGCACTCTTCCCGACATTAGGGTTAGGGTACCCACTTTCCGACATTAGGGTTAGGGTGCACTCTTCCCGACATTAGGGTTAGGGTACCCACTTTCCGACATTAGGGTTAGGGTGCACTCTTCCCGACATTAGGGTTAGGGTGCACTCAATCTGACATTATGGCTGGGGTGCACTCTTCCCGACATTAGGGTTAGGGTACCTACTTTCCGACATTAGGGTTAGGGTGCACTCTTCCCGACATTAGGGTTAGGGTACCCACTTTCCGACATTAGGGTTAGGGTGCACTCTTCCCGACATTAGGGTTAGGGTGCACTCAATCTGACATTATGGCTGGGGTGCACTCTTCCCGACATTAGGGTTAGGGTACCCACTTTCCGACATTAGGGTTAGGGTGCACTCTTCCCGACATTAGGGTTACGGTACCCACTTTCCGACATTAGGGTTAGGGTGCACTCTTCCCGACATTAGGGTTAGGGTGCACTCAATCTGACATTATGGCTGGGGTGCACTCTTCCCGACATTAGGGTTAGGGTACCTACTTTCCGACATTAGGGTTAGGGTGCACTCTTCCCGACATTAGGGTTAGGGTACCCACTTTCCGACATTAGGGTTAGGGTGCACTCTTCCCGACATTAGGGTTAGGGTGCACTCAATCTGACATTATGGCTGGGGTGCACTCTTCCGGACATTACGGTTAGGGTACCCACTTTCCGACATTAGGGTTAGGGTGCACTCTTCCCGACATTACGGTTAGGGTACCCACTTTCCGACATTAGGGTTAGGGTGCACTCTTCCCGACATTAGGGTTAGGGTACCCACTTTCCGACATTAGGGTTAGGGTGCACTCTTCCCGACATTAGGGTTAGGGTGCACTCAATCTGACATTATGGCTGGGGTGCACTCTTCCCAACATTAGGGTTAGGGTACCCACTTTCCGACATTAGGGTTAGGGCGCACTCTTCCCGACATTAGGGTTAGGGTGCACTCTTTCCGACATAAGGGTTAGGGTGCACTCAATCTGACATTATGGCTGGGGTGCACTCTTCCCGACATTAGGGTTAGGGTGCACTCTTCCCGACATTACGGTTAGGGTACCCACTTTCCGATATTAGGGTTAGGGTGCACTCAATCTGACATTATGGCTGGGGTGCACTCTTCCCGACATTAGGGTTAGGGTACCCACTTTCCGACATTAGGGTTAGGGTGCACTCTTCCCGACATTAGGGTTAGGGTACCCACTTTCAGACATTAGGGTTAGGGTGCACTCTTCCCGACATTAGGGTTAGGGTACCCACTTTCCGACATTAGGGTTAGGGTGCACTCTTCCCGACATTAGGGTTAGGGTACCCACTTTCCGACATTAGGGTTAGGGTGCACTCTTCCCGACATTAGGGTTAGGGTACCCACTTTCCGACATTAGGGTTAGGGTGCACTCTTCCCGACATTAGGGTTAGGGTACCCACTTTCCGACATTAGGGTTAGGGTGCACTCTTCCCGACATTAGGGTTAGGGTGCACTCAATCTGACATTATGGCTGGGGTGCACTCTTCCGGACATTACGGTTAGGGTACCCACTTTCCGACATTAGGGTTAGGGTGCACTCTTCCCGACATTAGGGTTAGGGTACCCACTTTCCGACATTAGGGTTAGGGTGCACTCTTCCCGACATTAGGGTTAGGGTACCCACTTTCCGACATTAGGGTTAGGGTGCACTCTTCCCGACATTAGGGTTAGGGTGCACTCAATCTGACATTATGGCTGGGGTGCACTCTTCCCAACATTAGGGTTAGGGTACCCACTTTCCGACATTAGGGTTAGGGTGCACTCTTCCCGACATTAGGGTTAGGGTACCCACTTTCCGACATTAGGGTTAGGGTGCACTCTTCCCGACATTAGGGTTAGGGTGCACTCAATCTGACATTATGGCTGGGTTGCACTCTTCCCGACATTAGGGTTAGGGTACCCACTTTCCGACATTAGGGTTAGGGTGCACTCTTCCCGACATTAGGGTTAGGGTACCCACTTTCCAACATTAGGGTTAGGGTGCACTCTTCCCGACATTAGGGTTAGGGTGCACTCAATCTGACATTATGGCTGGGGTGCACTCTTTCCAACATTAGGGTTAGGGTACCCACTTTCCGACATTAGGGTTAGGGTGCACTCTTCCCGACATTAGGGTTAGGGTACCCACTTTCCGACATTAGGGTTAGGGTGCACTCTTCCCGACATTAGGGTTAGGGTACCCACTTTCCGACATTAGGGTTAGGGTGCACTCTTCCCGACATTAGGGTTAGGGTGCACTCAATCTGACATTATGGCTGGGGTGCACTCTTTCCAACATTAGGGTTAGGGTACCCACTTTCCGACATTAGGGTTAGGGTGCACTCTTCCCGACATTAGGGTTAGGGTACCCACTTTCCGACATTAGGGTTAGGGTGCACTCTTCCCGACATTAGGGTTAGGGTGCACTCTTCCCGACATTAGGGTTAGGGTGCACTCAATCTGACATTATGGCTGGGGTGCACTCTTCCCGACATTAGGGTTAGGGTGCACTCTTCCCGACATTAGGGTTAGGGTACCCACTTTCCGACATTAGGGTTAGGGTGCACTCTTCCCGACATTAGGGTTAGGGTGCACTCAATCTGACATTATGGCTGGAGTGCTCTCTTCCCGACATTAGGGTTAGGGTACCCACTTTCCGACATTAGGGTTAGGGTGCACTCTTCCCGAGATTAGGGTTAGGGTACCCACTTTCCGACATTAGGGTTAGGGTGCACTCTTCCCGACATTAGGGTTAGGGTGCACTCTTCCCGACATTAGGGTTAGGGTGCACTCAATCTGACATTATGGCTGGGGTGCACTCTTCCCAACATTAGGGTTAGGGTACTCACTTTCCGACATTAGGGTTAGGGTGCACTCTTCCCGACATTAGGGTTAGGGTACCCACTTTCCGACATTAGGGTTAGGGTGCACTCTTCCCGACATTAGCGTTAGGGTGCACTCAGTCTGACATTATGGCTGGGGTGCACTCTTCCCGACATTAGGGTTAGGGTACCCACTTTCCGACATTAGGGTTAGGGTGCACTCTTCCCGACATTAGGGTTAGGGTACCCACTTTCCGACATTTGGGTTAGGGTACCCACTTTCCGACATAAGGGTTAGGGTGCACTCTTCCCGACATTAGGGTTAGGGTACCCACTTTCCGACATTAGGGTTAGGGTGCACTCTTCCCGACATTAGGGTTAGGGTGCACTCAATCTGACATAATGGCTGGGGTGCACTCTTCCCAACATTAGGGTTAGGGTACCCACTTTCCGACATTAGGGTTAGGGTGCACTCTTCCCGACATTAGGGTTAGGGTACCCACTTTCCGACATTAGGGTTAGGGTGCACTCTTCCCGACATTAGGGTTAGGGTGCACTCAATCTGACATTATGGCTGGGGTGCACTCTTCCCGACATTAGGGTTAGGGTACCCACTTTCCGACATTAGGGTTAGGGTGCACTCTTCCCGACATTAGGGTTAGGGTACCCACTTTCCGACATTAGGGTTAGGGTGCACTCTTCCCGACATTAGGGTTAGGGTGCACTCAATCTGACATTATGGCTGGGGTGCACTCTTCCCAACATTAGGGTTAGGGTACCCACTTTCCGACATTAGGGTTAGGGTGCACTCTTCCCGACATTAGGGTTAGGGTACCCACTTTCCGACATTAGGGTTAGGGTGCACTCTTCCCGACATTAGGGTTAGGGTACCCACTTTCCGACATTAGGGTTAGGGTGCACTCTTCCCGACATTAGTGTTAGGGTACCCACTTTCCGACATTAGGGTTAGGGTGCACTCTTCCCGACATTAGGGTTAGGGTGCACTCAATCTGACATTATGGCTGGGGTGCACTCTTCCCAACATTAGGGTTAGGGTACCCACTTTCCGACATTAGGGTTAGGGTGCACTCTTCCCGACATTAGGGTTAGGGTACCCACTTTCCGACATTAGGGTTAGGGTGCACTCTTCCCGACATTAGGGTTAGGGTGCACTCAATCTGACATTATGGCTGGGGTGCACTCTTCCCAACATTAGGGTTAGGGTACCCACTTTCCGACATTAGGGTTAGGGTGCACTCTTCCCGACATTAGGGTTAGGGTACCCACTTTCCGACATTAGGGTTAGGGTGCACTCTTCCCGACATTAGGGTTAGGGTACCCACTTTCCGACATTAGGGTTAGGGTGCACTCCTCCCGACATTAGGGTTAGGGTACCCACTTTCCGACATTAGGGTTAGGGTGCACTCTTCCCGACATTAGCGTTAGGGTGCACTCAATCTGACATTATGGCTGGGGTGCACTCTTCCCGACATTAGGGTTAGGGTACCCACTTTCCGACATTAGGGTTAGGGTGCACTCTTCCCGACATTAGGGTTAGGGTGCACTCAATCTGACATTATGGCTGGGGTGCACTCTTCCCGACATTAGGGTTAGGGTACCCACATTCCGACATTAGGGTTAGGGTGCACTCTTCCCGACATTAGAGTTAGGGTACCCACTTTCCGACATTAGGGTTAGGGTGCACTCTTCCCGACATTAGGGTTAGGGTACCCACTTTCCGACATTAGGGTTAGGGTGCACTCTTCCCGACATTAGGGTTAGGGTGCACTCTTCCCGACATTAGGGTTAGGGTGCACTCAATCTGACATTATGGCTGGGGTGCACTCTTCCCAACATTAGGGTTAGGGTACCCACTTTCCGACATTAGGGTTAGGGTGCACTCTTCCCGACATTAGGGTTAGGGTACCCACTTTCCGACATTAGGGTTAGGGTGCACTCTTCCCGACATTAGGGTTAGGGTGCACTCAATCTGACATTATGGCTGGGGTGCACTCTTCCCGACATTAGGGTTAGGGTACCCACTTTCCGACATTAGGGTTAGGGTGCACTCTTCCCGACATTAGGGTTAGGGTACCCACTTTCCGACATTAGGGTTAGGGTGCACTCTTCCCGACATTAGGGTTAGGGTGCACTCTTCCCGACATTAGGGTTAGGGTGCACTCAATCTGACATTATGGCTGGGGTGCACTCTTCCCGACATTAGGGTTAGGGTACCCACTTTCCGACATTAGGGTTAGGGTGCACTCTTCCCGACATTAGGGTTAGGGTGCACTCTTCCCGACATTAGGGTTAGGGTACCCACTTTCCGACATTAGGGTTAGGGTGCACTCTTCCCGACATTAGCGTTAGGGTGCACTCAGTCTGACATTATGGCTGGGGTGCACTCTTCCCGACATTAGGGTTAGGGTACCCACTTTCCGACATTAGGGTTAGGGTGCACTCTTCCCGACATTAGGGTTAGGGTACCCACTTTCCGACATTTGGGTTAGGGTACCCACTTTCCGACATAAGGGTTAGGGTGCACTCTTCCCGACATTAGGGTTAGGGTGCACTCAATCTGACATTATGGCTGGGGTGCACTCTTCCCGACATTAGGGTTAGGGTACCCACTTTCCGACATTAGGGTTAGGGTGCACTCTTCCCGACATTAGGGTTAGGGTACCCACTTTCCGACATTAGGGTTAGGGTGCACTCTTCCCGACATTAGGGTTAGGGTACCCACTTTCCGACATTAGGGTTAGGGTGCACTCTTCCCGACATTAGGGTTAGGGTGCACTCAATCTGACATTATGGCTGGGGTGCACTCTTCCCGACATTAGGGTTAGGGTACCCACTTTCCGACATTAGGGTTAGGGTGCACTCTTCCCGACATTAGGGTTAGGGTACCCACTTTCCGACATTAGGGTTAGGGTGCACTCTTCCCGACATTAGGGTTAGGGTGCACTCTTCCCGACATTAGGGTTAGGGTGCACTCAATCTGACATTATGGCTGGGGTGCACTCTTCCCAACATTAGGGTTAGGGTACCCACTTTCCGACATTAGGGTTAGGGTGCACTCTTCCCGAGATTAGGGTTAGGGTACCCACTTTCCGACATTAGGGTTAGGGTGCACTCTTCCCGACATTAGGGTTAGGGTGCACTCAATCTGACATTATGGCTGGGGTGCACTCTTCCCGACATTAGGGTTAGGGTACCCACTTTCCGACATTAGGGTTAGGGTGCACTCTTCCCGACATTAGGGTTAGGGTACCCACTTTCCGACATTAGGGTTAGGGTACCCACTTTCCGACATTAGGGTTAGGGTGCACTCTTCCCGACATTAGGGTTAGGGTGCACTCAATCTGACATTATGGCTGGGGTGCACTCTTCCCAACATTAGGGTTAGGGTACCCACTTTCCGACATTAGGGTTAGGGTGCACTCTTCCCGACATTAGGGTTAGGGTACCCACTTTCCGACATTAGGGTTAGGGTGCACTCTTCCCGACATTAGCGTTAGGGTGCACTCAATCTGACATTATGGCTGGGGTGCACTCTTCCCGACATTAGGGTTAGGGTACTCACTTTCCGACATTAGGGTTAGGGTGCACTCTTCCCGACATTAGGGTTAGGGTACCCACTTTCCGACATTAGGGTTAGGGTGCACTCTTCCCGACATTAGGGTTAGGGTGCACTCAATCTGACATTATGGCTGGGGTGCACTCTTCCCAACATTAGGGTTAGGGTACCCACTTTCCGACATTAGGGTTAGGGTGCACTCTTCCCGACATTAGGGTTAGGGTACCCACTTTCCGACATTAGGGTTAGGGTACCCACTTTCCGACATTAGGGTTAGGGTGCACTCTTCCCGACATTAGGGTTAGGGTGCACTCAATCTGACATTATGGCTGGGGTGCACTCTTCCCAACATTAGGGTTAGGGTACCCACTTTCCGACATTAGGGTTAGGGTGCACTCTTCCCGACATTAGGGTTAGGGTACCCACTTTCCGACATTAGGGTTAGGGTGCACTCTTCCCGACATTAGGGTTAGGGTACCCACTTTCCGACATTAGGGTTAGGGTGCACTCCTCCCGACATTAGGGTTAGGGTACCCACTTTCCGACATTAGGGTTAGGGTGCACTCTTCCCGACATTAGCGTTAGGGTGCACTCAATCTGACATTATGGCTGGGGTGCACTCTTCCCGACATTAGGGTTAGGGTACCCACTTTCCGACATTAGGGTTAGGGTGCACTCTTCCCGACATTAGGGTTAGGGTACCCACTTTCCGACATTAGGGTTAGGGTGCACTCAATCTGACATTATGGCTGGGGTGCACTCTTCCCGACATTAGGGTTAGGGTACCCACATTCCGACATTAGGGTTAGGGTGCACTCTTCCCGACATTAGAGTTAGGGTACCCACTTTCCGACATTAGGGTTAGGGTGCACTCTTCCCGACATTAGGGTTAGGGTACCCACTTTCCGACATTAGGGTTAGGGTGCACTCTTCCCGACATTAGGGTTAGGGTGCACTCTTCCCGACATTAGGGTTAGGGTGCACTCAATCTGACATTATGGCTGGGGTGCACTCTTCCCAACATTAGGGTTAGGGTACCCACTTTCCGACATTAGGGTTAGGGTGCACTCTTCCCGACATTAGGGTTAGGGTACCCACTTTCCGACATTAGGGTTAGGGTGCACTCTTCCCGACATTAGGGTTAGGGTGCACTCAATCTGACATTATGGCTGGGGTGCACTCTTCCCGACATTAGGGTTAGGGTACCCACTTTCCGACATTAGGGTTAGGGTGCACTCTTCCCGACATTAGGGTTAGGGTACCCACTTTCCGACATTAGGGTTAGGGTGCACTCTTCCCGACATTAGGGTTAGGGTGCACTCTTCCCGACATTAGGGTTAGGGTGCACTCAATCTGACATTATGGCTGGGGTGCACTCTTCCCAACATTAGGGTTAGGGTACCCACTTTCCGACATTAGGGTTAGGGTGCACTCTTCCCGACATTAGGGTTAGGGTGCACTCTTCCCGACATTAGGGTTAGGGTACCCACTTTCCGACATTAGGGTTAGGGTGCACTCTTCCCGACATTAGCGTTAGGGTGCACTCAGTCTGACATTATGGCTGGGGTGCACTCTTCCCGACATTAGGGTTAGGGTACCCACTTTCCGACATTAGGGTTAGGGTGCACTCTTCCCGACATTAGGGTTAGGGTACCCACTTTCCGACATTTGGGTTAGGGTACCCACTTTCCGACATAAGGGTTAGGGTGCACTCTTCCCGACATTAGGGTTAGGGTGCACTCAATCTGACATTATGGCTGGGGTGCACTCTTCCCGACATTAGGGTTAGGGTACCCACTTTCCGACATTAGGGTTAGGGTGCACTCTTCCCGACATTAGGGTTAGGGTACCCACTTTCCGACATTAGGGTTAGGGTGCACTCTTCCCGACATTAGGGTTAGGGTACCCACTTTCCGACATTAGGGTTAGGGTGCACTCTTCCCGACATTAGGGTTAGGGTGCACTCAATCTGACATTATGGCTGGGGTGCACTCTTCCCGACATTAGGGTTAGGGTACCCACTTTCCGACATTAGGGTTAGGGTGCACTCTTCCCGACATTAGGGTTAGGGTACCCACTTTCCGACATTAGGGTTAGGGTGCACTCTTCCCGACATTAGGGTTAGGGTGCACTCAATCTGACATTATGGCTGGGGTGCACTCTTCCCAACATTAGGGTTAGGGTACCCACTTTCCGACATTAGGGTTAGGGTGCACTCTTCCCGAGATTAGGGTTAGGGTACCCACTTTCCGACATTAGGGTTAGGGTGCACTCTTCCCGACATTAGGGTTAGGGTGCACTCAATCTGACATTATGGCTGGGGTGCACTCTTCCCGACATTAGGGTTAGGGTACCCACTTTCCGACATTAGGGTTAGGGTGCACTCTTCCCGACATTAGGGTTAGGGTACCCACTTTCCGACATTAGGGTTAGGGTACCCACTTTCCGACATTAGGGTTAGGGTGCACTCTTCCCGACATTAGGGTTAGGGTGCACTCAATCTGACATTATGGCTGGGGTGCACTCTTCCCAACATTAGGGTTAGGGTACCCACTTTCCGACATTAGGGTTAGGGTGCACTCTTCCCGACATTAGGGTTAGGGTACCCACTTTCCGACATTAGGGTTAGGGTGCACTCTTCCCGACATTAGGGTTAGGGTGCACTCAATCTGACATTATGGCTGGGGTGCACTCTTCCCGACATTAGGGTTAGGGTACCCACTTTCCGACATTAGGGTTAGGGTGCACTCTTCCCGACATTAGGGTTAGGGTACCCACTTTCCGACATTAGGGTTAGGGTGCACTCTTCCCGACATTAGCGTTAGGGTGCACTCAATCTGACATTATGGCTGGGGTGCACTCTTCCCGACATTAGGGTTAGGGTACCCACTTTCCGACATTAGGGTTAGGGTGCACTCTTCCCGACATTAGCGTTAGGGTGCACTCAATCTGACATTATGGCTGGGATGCACTCTTCCCGACATTAGGGTTAGGGTACCCACTTTCCGACATTAGGGTTAGGGTGCACTCTTCCCGACATTAGGGTTAGGGTACCCACTTTCCGACATTAGGGTTAGGGTGCACTCTTCCCGACATTAGGGTTAGGGTGCACTCAATCTGACATTATGGCTGGGGTGCACTCTTCCCGACATTAGGGTTAGGGTACCCACTTTCCGACATTAGGGTTAGGGTGCACTCTTCCCGACATTAGGGTTAGGGTACCCACTTTCCGACATTAGGGTTAGGGTGCACTCTTCCCGACATTAGGGTTAGGGTGCACTCTTCCCGACATTAGGGTTAGGGTGCACTCAATCTGACATTATGGCTGGGGTGCACTCTTCCCAACATTAGGGTTAGGGTACCCACTTTCCGACATTAGGGTTAGGGTGCACTCTTCCCGAGATTAGGGTTAGGGTACCCACTTTCCGACATTAGGGTTAGGGTGCACTCTTCCCGACATTAGGGTTAGGGTGCACTCAATCTGACATTATGGCTGGGGTGCACTCTTCCCGACATTAGGGTTAGGGTACCCACTTTCCGACATTAGGGTTAGGGTGCACTCTTCCCGACATTAGGGTTAGGGTACCCACTTTCCGACATTAGGGTTAGGGTACCCACTTTCCGACATTAGGGTTAGGGTGCACTCTTCCCGACATTAGGGTTAGGGTGCACTCAATCTGACATTATGGCTGGGGTGCACTCTTCCCAACATTAGGGTTAGGGTACCCACTTCCGACATTAGGGTTAGGGTGCACTCTTCCCGACATTAGGGTTAGGGTACCCACTTTCCGACATTAGGGTTAGGGTGCACTCTTCCCGACATTAGGGTTAGGGTGCACTCAATCTGACATTATGGCTGGGGTGCACTCTTCCCGACATTAGGGTTAGGGTACCCACTTTCCGACATTAGGGTTAGGGTGCACTCTTCCCGACATTAGGGTTAGGGTACCCACTTTCCGACATTAGGGTTAGGGTGCACTCTTCCCGACATTAGCGTTAGGGTGCACTCAATCTGACATTATGGCTGGGGTGCACTCTTCCCGACATTAGGGTTAGGGTACCCACTTTCCGACATTAGGGTTAGGGTGCACTCTTCCCGACATTAGCGTTAGGGTGCACTCAATCTGACATTATGGCTGGGGTGCACTCTTCCCGACATTAGGGTTAGGGTACCCACTTTCCGACATTAGGGTTAGGGTGCACTCTTCCCGACATTAGGGTTAGGGTACCCACTTTCCGACATTAGGGTTAGGGTGCACTCTTCCCGACATTAGGGTTAGGGTGCACTCAATCTGACATTATGGCTGGGGTGCACTCTTCCCGACATTAGGGTTAGGGTACCCACTTTCCGACATTAGGGTTAGGGTGCACTCTTCCCGACATTAGGGTTAGGGTACCCACATTCCGACATTAGGGTTAGGGTGCACTCTTCCCGACATTAGAGTTAGGGTACCCACTTTCCGACATTAGGGTTAGGGTGCACTCTTCCCGACATTAGGGTTAGGGTGCACTCAATCTGACATTATGGCTGGGGTGCACTCTTCCCGACATTAGGGTTAGGGTACCCACTTTCCGACATTAGGGTTAGGGTGCACTCTTCCGACATTAGGGTTAGGGTACCCACTTTCCGACATTAGGGTTAGGGTGCACTCTTCCCGACATTAGGGTTAGGGTGCACTCTTCCCGACATTAGGGTTAGGGTGCACTCAATCTGACATTATGGCTGGGGTGCACTCTTCCCAACATTAGGGTTAGGGTACCCACTTTCCGACATTAGGGTTAGGGTGCACTCTTCCCGACATTAGGGTTAGGGTACCCACTTTCCGACATTAGGGTTAGGGTGCACTCTTCCCGACATTAGGGTTAGGGTGCACTCAATCTGACATTATGGCTGGGGTGCACTCTTCCCGACATTAGGGTTAGGGTACCCACTTTCCGACATTAGGGTTAGGGTGCACTCTTCCCGACATTAGGGTTAGGGTACCCACTTTCCGACATTAGGGTTAGGGTGCACTCTTCCCGACATTAGGGTTAGGGTGCACTCTTCCCGACACTAGGGTTAGGGTGCACTCAATCTGACATTATGGCTGGGGTGCACTCTTCCCAACATTAGGGTTAGGGTACCCACTTTCCGACATTAGGGTTAGGGTGCACTCTTCCCGACATTAGGGTTAGGGTACCCACTTTCCGACATTAGGGTTAGGGTGCACTCTTCCCGACATTAGCGTTAGAGTGCACTCAGTCTGACATTATGGCTGGGGTGCACTCTTCCCGACATTAGGGTTAGGGTACCCACTTTCCGACATTAGGGTTAGGGTGCACTCTTCCCGACATTAGGTTTAGGGTACCCACTTTCCGACATTTGGGTTAGGGTACCCACTTTCCGACATAAGGGTTAGGGTGCACTCTTCCCGACATTAGGGTTAGGGTACCCACTTTCCGACATTAGGGTTAGGGTGCACTCTTCCCGACATTAGGGTTAGGGTGCACTCAATCTGACATTATGGCTGGGGTGCACTCTTCCCAACATTAGGGTTAGGGTACCCACTTTCCGACATTAGGGTTAGGGTGCACTCTTCCCGACATTAGGGTTAGGGTACCCACTTTCCGACATTAGGGTTAGGGTGCACTCTTCCCGACATTAGGGTTAGGGTGCACTCAATCTGACATTATGGCTGGGGTGCACTCTTCCCAACATTAGGGTTAGGGTACCCACTTTCCGACATTAGGGTTAGGGTGCACTCTTCCCGACATTAGGGTTAGGGTACCCACTTTCCGACATTAGGGTTAGGGTGCACTCTTCCCGACATTAGGGTTAGGGTGCACTCAATCTGACCTTATGGCTGGGGTGCACTCTTCCCAACATTAGGGTTAGGGTACCCACTTTCCGACATTAGGGTTAGGGTGCACTCTTCCCGACATTAGGGTTAGGGTACCCACTTTCCGACATTAGGGTTAGGGTGCACTCTTCCCGACATTAGGGTTAGGGTACCCACTTTCCGACATTAGGGTTAGGGTGCACTCTTCCCGACATTAGTGTTAGGGTACCCACTTTCCGACATTAGGGTTAGGGTGCACTCTTCCCGACATTAGGGTTAGGGTGCACTCAATCTGACATTATGGCTGGGGTGCACTCTTCCCAACATTAGGGTTAGGGTACCCACTTTCCGACATTAGGGTTAGGGTGCACTCTTCCCGACATTAGGGTTAGGGTACCCACTTTCCGACATTAGGGTTAGGGTGCACTCTTCCCGACATTAGGGTTAGGGTGCACTCAATCTGACATTATGGCTGGGGTGCACTCTTCCCAACATTAGGGTTAGGGTACCCACTTTCCGACATTAGGGTTAGGGTGCACTCTTCCCGACATTAGGGTTAGGGTACCCACTTTCCGACATTAGGGTTAGGGTGCACTCTTCCCGACATTAGGGTTAGGGTGCACTCAATCTGACATTATGGCTGGGGTGCACTCTTCCCGACATTAGGGTTAGGGTACCCACTTTCCGACATTAGGGTTAGGGTGCACTCTTCCCGACATTAGGGTTAGGGTACCCACTTTCCGACATTAGGGTTAGGGTACCCACTTTCCGACATTAGGGTTAGGGTGCACTCTTCCCGACATTAGGGTTAGGGTGCACTCAATCTGACATTATGGCTGGGGTGCACTCTTCCCAACATTAGGGTTAGGGTACCCACTTTCCGACATTAGGGTTAGGGTGCACTCTTCCCGACATTAGGGTTAGGGTACCCACTTTCCGACATTAGGGTTAGGGTGCACTCTTCCCGACATTAGGGTTAGGGTGCACTCAATCTGACATTATGGCTGGGGTGCACTCTTCCCGACATTAGGGTTAGGGTACCCACTTTCCGACATTAGGGTTAGGGTGCACTCTTCCCGACATTAGGGTTAGGGTACCCACATTCCGACATTAGGGTTAGGGTGCACTCTTCCCGACATTAGGGTTAGGGTACCCACTTTCCGACATTAGGGTTAGGGTGCACTCTTCCCGACATTAGGGTTAGGGTGCACTCAATCTGACATTATGGCTGGGGTGCACTCTTCCCGACATTAGGGTTAGGGTACCCACTTTCCGACATTAGGGTTAGGGTGCACTCTTCCCGACATTAGGGTTAGGGTACCCACTTTCCGACATTAGGGTTAGGGTGCACTCTTCCCGACATTAGGGTTAGGGTGCACTCTTCCCGACATTAGGGTTAGGGTGCACTCAATCTGACATTATGGCTGGGGTGCACTCTTCCCAACATTAGGGTTAGGGTACCCACTTTCCGACATTAGGGTTAGGGTGCACTCTTCCCGACATTAGGGTTAGGGTACCCACTTTCCGACATTAGGGTTAGGGTGCACTCTTCCCGACATTAGGGTTAGGGTGCACTCAATCTGACATTATGGCTGGGGTGCACTCTTCCGATATTAGGGTTAGGTACCCACTTTCCGACATTAGGGTTAGGGTGCAACTCTTCCGACATTAGGGTTAGGGTACCCACTTTCCGACATTAGGGTTAGGGTGCACTCTTCCCGACATTAGGGTTAGGGTGCACTCTTCCCGACACTAGGGTTAGGGTGCACTCAATCTGACATTATGGCTGGGGTGCACTCTTCCCAACATTAGGGTTAGGGTACCCACTTTCCGACATTAGGGTTAGGGTGCACTCTTCCCGACATTAGGGTTAGGGTACCCACTTTCCGACATTAGGGTTAGGGTGCACTCTTCCCGACATTAGCGTTAGGGTGCACTCAGTCTGACATTATGGCTGGGGTGCACTCTTCCCGACATTAGGGTTAGGGTACCCACTTTCCGACATTAGGGTTAGGGTGCACTCTTCCCGACATTAGGGTTAGGGTACCCACTTTCCGACATTTGGGTTAGGGTACCCACTTTCCGACATAAGGGTTAGGGTGCACTCTTCCCGACATTAGGGTTAGGGTACCCACTTTCCGACATTAGGGTTAGGGTGCACTCTTCCCGACATTAGGGTTAGGGTGCACTCAATCTGACATTATGGCTGGGGTGCACTCTTCCCAACATTAGGGTTAGGGTACCCACTTTCCGACATTAGGGTTAGGGTGCACTCTTCCCGACATTAGGGTTAGGGTACCCACTTTCCGACATTAGGGTTAGGGTGCACTCTTCCCGACATTAGGGTTAGGGTGCACTCTTCCCGACATTAGGGTTAGGGTACCCACTTTCCGACATTAGGGTTAGGGTGCACTCTTCCCGACATTAGGGTTAGGGTGCACTCAATCTGACATTATGGCTGGGGTGCACTCTTCCCAACATTAGGGTTAGGGTACCCACTTTCCGACATTAGGGTTAGGGTGCACTCTTCCCGACATTAGGGTTAGGGTACCCACTTTCCGACATTAGGGTTAGGGTGCACTCTTCCCGACATTAGGGTTAGGGTGCACTCAATCTGACCTTATGGCTGGGGTGCACTCTTCCCAACATTAGGGTTAGGGTACCCACTTTCCGACATTAGGGTTAGGGTGCACTCTTCCCGACATTAGGGTTAGGGTACCCACTTTCCGACATTAGGGTTAGGGTGCACTCTTCTTGACATTAGGGTTAGGGTACCCACTTTCCGACATTAGGGTTAGGGTGCACTCTTCCCGACATTAGTGTTAGGGTACCCACTTTCCGACATTAGGGTTAGGGTGCACTCTTCCCGACATTAGGGTTAGGGTGCACTCAATCTGACATTATGGCTGGGGTGCACTCTTCCCAACATTAGGGTTAGGGTACCCACTTTCCGACATTAGGGTTAGGGTGCACTCTTCCCGACATTAGGGTTAGGGTACCCACTTTCCGACATTAGGGTTAGGGTGCACTCTTCCGACATTAGGGTTAGGGTGCACTCAATCTGACATTATGGCTGGGGTGCACTCTTCCCAACATTAGGGTTAGGGTACCCACTTTCCGACATTAGGGTTAGGGTGCACTCTTCCCGACATTAGGGTTAGGGTACCCACTTTCCGACATTAGGGTTAGGGTGCACTCTTCCCGACATTAGGGTTAGGGTGCACTCAATCTGACATTATGGCTGGGGTGCACTCTTCCCGACATTAGGGTTAGGGTACCCACTTTCCGACATTAGGGTTAGGGTGCACTCTTCCCGACATTAGGGTTAGGGTACCCACTTTCCGACATTAGGGTTAGGGTACCCACTTTCCGACATTAGGGTTAGGGTGCACTCTTCCCGACATTAGGGTTAGGGTGCACTCAATCTGACATTATGGCTGGGGTGCACTCTTCCCAACATTAGGGTTAGGGTACCCACTTTCCGACATTAGGGTTAGGGTGCACTCTTCCCGACATTAGGGTTAGGGTACCCACTTTCCGACATTAGGGTTAGGGTGCACTCTTCCCGACATTAGGGTTAGGGTGCACTCAATCTGACATTATGGCTGGGGTGCACTCTTCCCGACATTAGGGTTAGGGTACCCACTTCCGACATTAGGGTTAGGGTGCACTCTTCCCGACATTAGGGTTAGGGTACCCACATTCCGACATTAGGGTTAGGGTGCACTCTTCCCGACATTAGAGTTAGGGTACCCACTTTCCGACATTAGGGTTAGGGTGCACTCTTCCCGACATTAGGGTTAGGGTGCACTCAATCTGACATTATGGCTGGGGTGCACTCTTCCCGACATTAGGGTTAGGGTACCCACTTTCCGACATTAGGGTTAGGGTGCACTCTTCCCGACATTAGGGTTAGGGTACCCACTTTCCGACATTAGGGTTAGGGTGCACTCTTCCCGACATTAGGGTTAGGGTGCACTCTTCCCGACATTAGGGTTAGGGTGCACTCAATCTGACATTATGGCTGGGGTGCACTCTTCCCAACATTAGGGTTAGGGTACCCACTTTCCGACATTAGGGTTAGGGTGCAACTCTTCCCGACATTAGGGTTAGGGTACCCACTTTCCGACATTAGGGTTAGGGTGCACTCTTCCCGACATTAGGGTTAGGGTGCACTCAATCTGACATTATGGCTGGGGTGCACTCTTCCCGACATTAGGGTTAGGGTACCCACTTTCCGACATTAGGGTTAGGGTGCACTCTTCCCGACATTAGGGTTAGGGTACCCACTTTCCGACATTAGGGTTAGGGTGCACTCTTCCCGACATTAGGGTTAGGGTGCACTCTTCCCGACACTAGGGTTAGGGTGCACTCAATCTGACATTATGGCTGGGGTGCACTCTTCCCAACATTAGGGTTAGGGTACCCACTTTCCGACATTAGGGTTAGGGTGCACTCTTCCCGACATTAGGGTTAGGGTACCCACTTTCCGACATTAGGGTTAGGGTGCACTCTTCCCGACATTAGCGTTAGGGTGCACTCAGTCTGACATTATGGCTGGGGTGCACTCTTCCCGACATTAGGGTTAGGGTACCCACTTTCCGACATTAGGGTTAGGGTGCACTCTTCCCGACATTAGGTTTAGGGTACCCACTTTCCGACATTTGGGTTAGGGTACCCACTTTCCGACATTAGGGTTAGGGTGCACTCTTCCCGACATTAGGGTTAGGGTACCCACTTTCCGACATTAGGGTTAGGGTGCACTCTTCCCGACATTAGGGTTAGGGTGCACTCAATCTGACATTATGGCTGGGGTGCACTCTTCCCAACATTAGGGTTAGGGTACCCACTTTCCGACATTAGGGTTAGGGTGCACTCTTCCCGACATTAGGGTTAGGGTACCCACTTTCCGACATTAGGGTTAGGGTGCACTCTTCCCGACATTAGGGTTAGGGTGCACTCAATCTGACATTATGGCTGGGGTGCACTCTTCCCGACATTAGGGTTAGGGTACCCACTTTCCGACATTAGGGTTAGGGTGCACTCTTCCCGACATTAGGGTTAGGGTACCCACTTTCCGACATTAGGGTTAGGGTGCACTCTTCCCGACATTAGGGTTAGGGTGCACTCAATCTGACATTATGGGCTGGGGTGCACTCTTCCCGACATTAGGGTTAGGGTACCCACTTTCCGACATTAGGGTTAGGGTGCACTCTTCCCGACATTAGGGTTAGGGTACCCACTTTCCGACATTAGGGTTGGGGTTCACTCTTCCCGACATTAGGGTTAGGGTACCCACTTTCCGACATTAGGGTTAGGGTGCACTCTTCCCGACATTAGGGTTAGGGTACCCACTTTCCGACATTAGGGTTAGGGTGCACTCTTCCCGACATTAGGGTTAGGGTGCACTCAATCTGACATTATGGCTGGGGTGCACTCTTCCCGACATTAGGGTTAGGGTACCCACTTTCCGACATTAGGGTTAGGGTGCACTCTTCCCGACATTAGGGTTAGGGTACCCACTTTCCGACATTAGGGTTAGGGTGCACTCTTCCCGACATTAGGGTTAGGGTGCACTCAATCTGACATTATGGCTGGGGTGCACTCTTCCCGACATTAGGGTTAGGGTACCCACTTTCCGACATTAGGGTTAGGGTGCACTCTTCCCGACATTAGGGTTAGGGTACCCACTTTCCGACATTAGGGTTAGGGTGCACTCTTCCCGACATTAGGGTTAGGGTGCACTCAATCTGACATTATGGCTGGGGTGCACTCTTCCCGACATTAGGGTTAGGGTACCCACTTTCCGACATTAGGGTTGGGTGCACTCTTCCCGACATTAGGGTTAGGGTACCCACTTTCCGACATTAGGGTTAGTGTGCACTCTTCCCGACATTAGGGTTAGGGTGCACTCAATCTGACATTATGGCTGGGGTGCACTCTTCCCGACATTAGGGTTAGGGTACCCACTTTCCGACATTAGGGTTAGGGTGCACTCTTCCCGACATTAGGGTTAGGGTACCCACTTTCCGACATTAGGGTTAGGGTGCACTCTTCCCGACATTAGGGTTAGGGTACCCACTTTCCGACATTAGGGTTAGGGTGCACTCTTCCCGACATTAGGGTTAGGGTGCACTCAATCTGACATTATGGCTGGGGTGCACTCTTCCCGACATTAGGGTTAGGGTACCCACTTTCCGACATTAGGGTTAGGGTGCACTCTTCCCGACATTAGGGTTAGGGTACCCACTTTCCGACATTAGGGTTAGGGTGCACTCTTCCCGACATTAGGGTTAGGGTGCACTCAATCTGACATTATGGCTGGGTGCACTCTTCCCGACATTAGGGTTAGGGTACCCACTTTCCGACATTAGGGTTAGGGTGCACTCTTCCCGACATTAGGGTTAGGGTACCCCACTTTCCGACATTAGGGTTAGGGTGCACTCTTCCCGACATTAGGGTTAGGGTGCACTCAATCTGACATTATGGCTGGGGTGCACTCTTCCCGACATTAGGGTTAGGGTACCCACTTTCCGACATTAGGGTTAGGGTGCACTCTTCCCGACATTAGGGTTAGGGTACCCACTTTCCGACATTAGGGTTAGGGTGCACTCTTCCCGACATTAGGGTTAGGGTGCACTCAATCTGACATTATGGCTGGGGTGCACTCTTCCCGACATTAGGGTTAGGGTACCCACTTTCCGACATTAGGGTTAGGGTGCCCTCTTTCCGACATTAGGGTTAGGGTACCCACTTTCCGACATTAGGGTTAGGGTGCACTCTTCCCGACATTAGGGTTAGGGTACCCACTTTCCGACATTAGGGTTAGGGTGCACTCTTCCCGACATTAGGGTTAGGGTACCCACTTTCCGACATTAGGGTTAGGGTGCACTCTTCCCGACATTAGGGTTAGGGTGCACTCAATCTGACATTATGGCTGGGGTGCACTCTTCCCGACATTAGGGTTAGGGTACCCACTTTCCGACATTAGGGTTAGGGTGCACTCTTCCCGACATTAGGGTTAGGGTACCCACTTTCCGACATTAGGGTTAGGGTGCACTCTTCCCGACATTAGGGTTAGGGTGCACTCAATCTGACATTATGGCTGGGGTGCACTCTTCCCGACATTAGGGTTAGGGTACCCACTTTCCGACATTAGGGTTAGGGTGCACTCTTCCCGACATTAGGGTTAGGGTACCCACTTTCCGACATTAGGGTTAGGGTGCACTCTTCCCGACATTAGGGTTAGGGTGCACTCAATCTGACATTATGGCTGGGGTGCACTCTTCCCGACATTAGGGTTAGGGTACCCACTTTCCGACATTAGGGTTAGGGTGCACTCTTCCCGACATTAGGGTTAGGGTACCCACTTTCCGACATTAGGGTTAGGGTGCACTCTTCCCGACATTAGGGTTAGGGTGCACTCAATCTGACATTATGGCTGGGGTGCACTCTTCCCGACATTAGGGTTAGGGTACCCACTTTCCGACATTAGGGTTAGGGTGCACTCTTCCCGACATTAGGGTTAGGGTACCCACTTTCCGACTGTCCGACATTAGGGTTAGGGTACCACTCTTCCGACATTAGGTTAGGGTGCACTCTTCCCGACATTAGGGTTAGGGTGCACTCAATCTGACATTATGGCTGGGGTGCACTCTTCCCGACATTAGGGTTAGGGTACCCACTTTCCGACATTAGGGTTAGGGTGCACTCTTCCCGACATTAGGGTTAGGGTACCCACTTTCCGACATTAGGGTTAGGGTGCACTCTTCCCGACATTAGGGTTAGGGTGCACTCAATCTGACATTATGGCTGGGGTGCACTCTTCCCGACATTAGGGTTAGGGTACCCACTTTCCGACATTAGGGTTAGGGTGCACTCTTCCCGACATTAGGGTTAGGGTACCCACTTTCCGACATTAGGGTTAGGGTGCGCTCTTTCCGACATTAGGGTTAGGGTGCACTCTTCCCGACATTAGGGTTAGGGTACCCACTTTCCGACATTAGGGTTAGGGTGCACTCTTCCCGACATTAGGGTTAGGGTGCACTCTTCCTGACATTAGGGTAGGGTGCACTCTTCCCGACATTAGGGTTAGGGTCCCCACTTTCCGACATTAGGGTTGGGGTGCACTCTTCCCGACATTAGGGTTAGGGTACCCACTTTCCGACATTAGGGTTAGGGTGCACTCTTCCCGACATTAGGGTTAGGGTACCCACTTTCCGACATTAGGGTTAGGGTGCACTCTTCCCGACATTAGGGTTAGGGTGCACTCAATCTGACATTATGGCTGGGGTGCACTCTTCCCGACATTAGGGTTAGGCCCACTTTCTTTCCGACATTAGGGTTAGGGTGCACTCTTCCCGACATTAGGGTTAGGGTACCCACTTTCCGACATTAGGGTTAGGGTGCACTCTTCCCGACATTAGGGTTAGGGTGCCACTCTGACATTATGGCTGGGGTGCACTCTTCCCGACATTAGGGTTAGGGTACCCACTTTCCGACATTAGGGTGGGTGCACTCTTCCCGACATTAGGGTTAGGGTACCCACTTTCCGACATTAGGGTTAGGGTGCACTCTTCCCGACATTAGGGTTAGGTAGCACTCAATCTGACATTATGGCTGGGGTGCACTCTTCCCGACATTAGGGTTAGGGTACCCACTTTCCGACATTAGGGTTAGGGTGCACTCTTCCCGACATTAGGGTTAGGGTACCCACTTTCCGACATTAGGGTTAGGGTGCCCACTTTCCGACATTAGGGTTAGGGTGCACTCTTCCCGACATTAGGGTTAGGGTGCACTCAATCTGACATTATGGCTGGGGTGCACTCTTCCCGACATTAGGGTTAGGGTACCCACTTTCCGACATTAGGGTTAGGGTGCACTCTTCCCGACATTAGGGTTAGGGTACCCACTTTCCGACATTAGGGTTAGGGTGCACTCTTCCCGACATTAGGGTTAGGGTACCCACTTTCCGACATTAGGGTTAGGGTGCACTCTTCCCGACATTAGGGTTAGGGTGCACTCAATCTGACATTATGGCTGGGGTGCACTCTTCCCGACATTAGGGTTAGGGTACCCACTTTCCGACATTAGGGTTAGGGTGCACTCTTCCCGACATTAGGGTTAGGGTACCCACTTTCCGACATTATGTTTAGGTGCACTCTTCCCGACATTAGGGTTAGGGTACCCACTTTCCGACATTAGGGTTAGGGTGCACTCTTCCCGACATTAGGGTTAGGGTACCCACTTTCCGACATTAGGGTTAGGGTGCACTCTTCCCGACATTAGGGTTAGGGTGCACTCAATCTGACATTATGGCTGGGGTGCACTCTTCCCGACATTAGGGTTAGGGTACCCACTTTCCGACATTAGGGTTAGGGTGCACTCTTCCCGACATTAGGGTTAGGGTACCCACTTTCCGACATTAGGGTTAGGGTGCACTCTTCCCGACATTAGGGTTAGGGTGCACTCAATCTGACATTATGGCTGGGGTGCACTCTTCCCGACATTAGGGTTAGGGAACCCACTTTCCGACATTAGTGTTAGGGTGCACTCTTCCCGACATTAGGGTTAGGGTCCCCCTTTCCGACATTAGGGTTAGGGTGCACTCTTCCCGACATTAGGGTTAGGGTGCACTCAATCTGACATTATGGCTGGGGTGCACTCTTCCCGACATTAGGGTTAGGGTACCCACTTTCCGACATTAGGGTTAGGGTGCACTCTTCCCGACATTAGGGTTAGGGTACCCCATTCCGACATTAGGGTTAGGGTGCACTCTTCCCGACATTAGGGTTAGGGTGCACTCAATCTGACATTATGGCTGGGTGCACTCTTCCCGACATTAGGGTTAGGGTACCCACTTTCCGACATTAGGGTTAGGGTGCACTCTTCCCGACATTAGGGTTAGGGTAACCACTTTCCGACATTAGGGTTAGGGTGCACTCTTCCCGACATTAGGGTTAGGGTGCACTCTTCCCGACATTAGGGTTAGGGTGCACTCAATCTGACATTATGGCTGGGGTGCACTCTTCCCGACATTAGGGTTAGGGTACCCACTTTCCGACATTAGGGTTAGGGTGCACTCTTCCCGACATTAGGGTTAGGGTACCCACTTTCCGACATTAGGGTTAGGGTGCACTCTTCCCGACATTAGGGTTAGGGTGCACTCAATCTGACATTATGGCTGGGGTGCACTCTTCCCGACATTAGGGTTAGGGTACCCACTTTCCGACATTAGGGTTAGGGTGCACTCTTCCCGACATTAGGGTTAGGGTACCCACTTTCCGACATTAGGGTTAGGGTACCCACTTTCCGACATTAGGGTTAGGGTGCACTCTTCCCGACATTAGGGTTAGGGTACCCACTTTCCGACATTAGGGTTAGGGTGCACTCTTCCCGACATTAGGGTTAGGGTGCACTCAATCTGACATTATGGCTGGGGTGCACTCTTCCCGACATTAGGGTTAGGGTACCCACTTTCCGACATTAGGGTTAGGGTGCACTCTTCCCGACATTAGGGTTAGGGTACCCACTTTCCGACATTAGGGTTAGGGTGCCCTCTTCCCGACATTAGGGTTAGGGTGCACTCAATCTGACATTATGGCTGGGTGCACTCTTCCCGACATTAGGGTTAGGGTACCCACTTTCCGACATTAGGGTTAGGGTGCACTCTTCCCGACATTAGGGTTAGGGTACCCACTTTCCGACATTAGGGTTAGGGTGCACTCTTCCCGACATTAGGGTTAGGGTGCACTCAATCTGACATTATGGCTGGGGTGCACTCTTCCCGACATTAGGGTTAGGGTACCCACTTTCCGACATTAGGGTTAGGGTGCACTCTTCCCGACATTAGGGTTAGGGTACCCACTTTCCGACATTAGGGTTAGGGTGCACTCTTCCCGACATTAGGGTTAGGGTACCCACTTTCCGACATTAGGGTTAGGGTGCACTCTTCCCGACATTAGGGTTAGGGTACCCACTTTCCGACATTAGGGTTAGGGTGCACTCTTCCCGACATTAGGGTTAGGGTGCACTCAATCTGACATTATGGCTGGGTGCACTCTTCCCGACATTAGGGTTAGGGTACCCACTTTCCGACATTAGGGTTAGGGTGCACTCTTCCCGACATTAGGGTTAGGGTACCCACTTTCCGACATTAGGGTTAGGGTGCACTCTTCCCGACATTAGGGTTAGGGTGCACTCAATCTGACATTATGGCTGGGGTGCACTCTTCCCGACATTAGGGTTAGGGTACCCACTTTCCGACATTAGGGTTAGGGTGCACTCTTCCCGACATTAGGGTTAGGGTACCCACTTTCCGACATTAGGGTTAGGGTGCACTCTTCCCGACATTAGGGTTAGGGTGCACTCAATCTGACATTATGGCTGGGGTGCACTCTTCCCGACATTAGGGTTAGGGTACCCACTTTCCGACATTAGGGTTAGGGTGCACTCTTCCCGACATTAGGGTTAGGGTACCCACTTTCCGACATTAGGGTTAGGGTGCACTCTTCCCGACATTAGGGTTAGGGTGCACTCAATCTGACATTATGGCTGGGGTGCACTCTTCCCGACATTAGGGTTAGGGTACCCACTTTCCGACATTAGGGTTAGGGTGCACTCTTCCCGACATTAGGGTTAGGGTACCCACTTTCCGACATTAGGGTTAGGGTGCACTCTTCCCGACATTAGGGTTAGGGTACCCACTTTCCGACATTAGGGTTAGGGTGCACTCTTCCCGACATTAGGGTTAGGGTACCCACTTTCCCGACATTAGGGTTAGGGTGCACTCTTCCCGACATTAGGGTTAGGGTGCACTCAATCTGACATTATGGCTGGGGTGCACTCTTCCCGACATTAGGGTTAGGGTACCCACTTTCCGACATTAGGGTTAGGGTGCACTCTTCCCGACATTAGGGTTAGGGTACCCACTTTCCGACATTAGGGTTAGGGTGCACCTCTTTCCGACATTAGGGTTAGGGTGCACTCAATCTGACATTATGGCTGGGGTGCACTCTTCCCGACATTAGGGTTAGGGTACCCACTTTCCGACATTAGGGTTAGGGTGCACTCTTCCCGACATTAGGGTTAGGGTACCCCTTTCCGACATTAGGGTTAGGGTGCACTCTTCCCGACATTAGGGTTAGGGTGCACTCAATCTGACATTATGGCTGGGGTGCACTCTTCCCGACATTAGGGTTAGGGTACCCACTTTCCGACATTAGGGTTAGGGTGCACTCTTCCCGACATTAGGGTTAGGGTACCACCTTTCCGACATTAGGGTTAGGTGACCTCTTTCCCGACATTAGGGTTAGGGT
>NW_022994745.1:0-8725 GCF_012275295.1 Melopsittacus undulatus
TCAGAATGGAAAAGGTGAGAAAACTCATAATTTGAATAAAAGACAGTTTAACAGGTTAAAGCAAAAGCCACACACACAAGTGAAGCAAAACAAGGGATTAATTCACCACTTTCCATCAGCAGGCATGTTTTTAAGCATCTCCAGGGCAGCAGGGCTCCATCTCGCATGATGGTGACTTGGGAAAACAAACACAAATCACTCCAAAGTCCTGTCTTCATTCTGCTTCCCACAGCTTTTATTGCTGAGCATGAGTCATATGGTGTGGGATACCATTTGTCCGTTGGGATCAGCTGTTCTGGCTGTGTCCCCTCCCAGCTGCTTGTGCACCCCCCAGCCTGGTGGGGTGGGGGTGAAAAGCAGAAAAGGCCATGACGCTGTGTTAAGCAATCTGCTCAGCAGTAACTGAAACATCCCTGAATGTCATACTTTTTCCAGCACCGATCCAAACTTAGGCCCATACTAGCTGTTCTGGAGAAAATTAACTTTGCCCCAGTCAAAAACCAGCACAGTGTTGTAGTTTTTTCAATTTTCATTAAAGTTTATGTCAGTGATCTTTTTGTCAAATACAGATTGATAATAGTGTTTGCTTGGTTCTGTTAGTTTCTAAAGGTTCATAGAATTCCTTTTGTGGAGGTGTTTTTTGGTCTTTAGGCATTACTGAAACTACATTATGTTCAGAAATGTATTTTTAATTTGGTGGCAAAGTAAAAGATTAAGAATAAGAGGCTATCACTGGTTTTTCTTGCAGAAGCCTATGCTGCTCTTCAGAGCCCACCTTCCAGCTGTCTCTAGAAAACCTGTGACCAGCACATAGATTTTATTCTCTTAACAGAGATTTTGTTAGACTTCAGCAAATTGTTAAAATTGAAGCAGAATATGAGGAGAGAATGTGAGCTAGGCACTGCCACCTGATTCTGCAGGTGCCTCTTGATTTCAGATTCAGCTGGCTTCTGGAGTTAACTGTCCTGCTTGATTCGAAGCTGCTCTAGCATTACAGGCCTGAAAACACATTTTTCAGTAAGCATTTCCTGGTTGGATCTTAAGGAAACGGAAATCAGTTTCTCTCAGTCAGGTCAGAGACCTTAAGTTCCAAACCAGTGGTCATGTATGCTTGTGTCATTTCTGTTTTGCTTCACTTGCTTCTAGGACAGACTTCCAGTAAAAGGCTCTTTTATACAGGTTTTGCTCAGTGATGGCTTTGAATCCCAGCACAAGTTTGCCTGCTTTTAGGTAGTGACAGCTTCAGGAATCAGGTCCATAAACTCTTCGATTAGTTTAGCCTTCAGTGTCAGTTACTGTCCAACTGATCCAAAAAAGTGTAGATTCAACTTGGTTGCCCAGACTTGAGTTGTGTTAGTAATATGTTTTGTTCTCAGCGTCTGCTATGATGAAACTGCTTTCCAGCAATCTCTCCTATACCGAAATGAGGTCTTGTTGCTGTGTACTGGTTACAATTCTACGTGTTTATTTATTATTTCTTAGTCTGTGGATAGCTGAAGCAGTCCACTTGCACCTTGTGTCATATTTGCAGCTTTAAAAGTTCAGTAACTTTATTCCAGAGAGATACAGACTTGGTAACTTAGGAAAGAAAGCTTTTCTGCTTACCAAGATGAACTGCTAGTTTTTAATCTTAAAGGTGTGGTATATTTGAATATTCATACATTTGCCTCATTATAAAATTCAGTATTGCTAATAGTTAATGTAGAGGTATATTTCTGGCCCAGAGCAGGAAAATAATTTTGAGAGTGAAACATTTAGGTTTTCAAGATATTTGGGCATCTTAGGTGCACAGACTTTAAGAATGGTAGGAAATGGGTTGCTGGCTGTAATGTATGGGAAATTAAGTATTGAAGCTGAGATCCATTCCCAAGTTCTGCAGCTTCTTTCTCTAGGTGTCACGTTTTTAAATCCTCCCCTCAAAAAATGCATATGTAAGTGCACATAAATAATAGTTCTAAACTGTTGCTGGACTTGTATGGTACAGTAAAAACAGTGATGAAAGTGTCCCATGTTAGGCTAGGGAAACTAACTTATGCTCCTAGCCTTCATATTAGCTTCCATTTTTTTATCACTGGTTTAAAGAGAGTTCCAAAGTGAGTGATGAATTTGCTATATGTAAATATTTTATTTTCTTTGATGTCCTCCAGGAGTTAGAGTGTTTATTGAGAAGAAGGCACAGCTGAACTTCTAGGAACTGAAATGGACTATGTAGAAGACAAACTATCCAGTGAATTTGTCTTCAATAATCCAAAACATCAAAGGAACATGTGGCTGTGGAGAAAGCTTTAACATCTGAAATCTCAGACTACTTGACTTTGAACACCCCAAAACACTGCTATGGCTTTCAGAAGCAAATGCATTTTCTTCAGGTTTGTAGGCTGCGTGAAGTGTGGATACCATTAAGAAAAATAAACTCTTTTGAAAAAGTAAATTGTTTGTTAGATTCCACACATGATGTAGTTATACTTTAATTGTGATGTTGGGATTCAAAAGGTAAGAACCGTAAGTGCTGTAGTAAACACCTCTGTACTTTCACGTGGCAAGGAAATAAATCTGTCTGTACTTTTCCTTTTTTATTTTCTTTGTCCACTCTATTCAGGACTTCCCCATCCAAAACCTGCTTGTAAGAGTATATTACCTATGTGTTCTGCTTTGATGTGGGGAGGAAAAAAAACCACCACCAAAATAAAAACTCCAATCATTTATACAAGCTTGTTAATAAAAAATTATATACACAGATCTCAGCTTTCAGAGTTTCACTATGATATGTGTAGCTGCTTTGGGTTTTGTAGTTTTTTGATGCTTTAATCTTTTTACATGTGGGTTTTTGGTGGTTTATTTTCCTATAAATCTGGGGAGGTCCAAGAAAATGTTCATGTGTTAGTAAGTGGTAGGTTACCATAGCCCTGCTTGTAGAAATACTTCAAAATGGACTAACCAGTTTTGTTTCTTCTCTTGTTGAAGGCACAGTCTCTGCTGTACTAGAAAGTAATTTTGCAGAACGTGAATACATTTGGGCAGTGGAGTACTAAAGCAGGTACACATGGGCATGGTTCTCATGTTTCTATCATTTGCCTTTCTTGACTTAAATTGAAAAGTTGGTATAACTGCCTGCAGATTTATTTTTTTTGAGAGGACTCTTACACTTCTCATTACTTTTTTTTGTAGTTATGTCTGCTACTGATTTTGTTACAGTTCAAACTCTTTTGCAGCTGTGTAGGTACAAGATTTTTCTCTAAAGCTTATCATAGCTTCTGTTAAACTCTTAACGTTAACTTGGTGACAGGGGGAAAAGGCATTTTAATTTAAAAAAACCTAGTATTTTGTAATTGTTAAATGAATCTAAACAGTAATTAAAATACTATGTTTATAAGAGGCCATTTTTTTCTTGGAATTCAGACTTTCTCCCTAATCAGAATTGTTTTTTACACAGTGTTCTACAAGCTTACAAAGTCTTCAGTGCTTATGCACTGACACTAAGGCAGAAGTATAAATGTCTTCTAGGCCTTCCCGAAAGCTGATTCCATAGAAAGTACTCTTCCATCCTTTTATTTCCATATTTCTCTGGTTGTCTGAAGATGACATTGTGCAGCTAAACTGCTTGCTTGTGCTAAAGAGAAGATGTCTTCCTGGGCAGCTGATGGGAACAGCTGGTGACAAGGGTGCAAATCAAAAGTAGTTGACAACAAGGACTGGGATCTTGCAGTCAAAGACAGGGTGTGGTTGAGGTGAGAGTGGGAGGAAGAGCATAGGGCTGCATGTGGAGAATCCAGAGTTGATTGCACAATTGTACCCACATACCTTGCAATCACATTGGAATAGTATGTGCTGAAGACTCGGGATTACAGCCACATTTTTGTTTTCCTTCTACATCTGCAAAAAGGTATAGAAGGAAGAATAAAACAGATCAAGAATTATTTTTCATTTTATGTAGTGCACAGGAACAGAAGGTCAGAATTCCCACAATACAGTTAAAATATTAATACTTGAATTTGGTTATATGCTATGTCACCTTTTGATGTAAAAATGCTATTTCCTTCAACTGCTGTACACGGTTACTTTATATAGCAATTCAGGAATTAATGGTAATACACTGTCTACGTGCATTTTTAGTGCCACAAGTCTTTGTCTTGCCCAAACAAAAAAAAATGGCAGTAATGTGGTACAGCGCATTAATATGTCAAAACTCCAAGCAAAGGGCATTTCTCAGATAGTGTTCCTCTGCCTCTTGCTAGGGGATAAATCTTGAAATGTGGTAGCGCTGGTAGGGCTTGCTATAAGTGCTACTACTTAAATCATTAACTTGCTTTGGTGTGTTTTGGAGTATCGGGATTGGCTTGGGGATTTTTTTAAGACCTGTGGCATGTATAGCAATCTTTTTCACGTTTTGTGTATATGCCTTGACTGAAAGTTTGCACTTTCATACTTCCAGTGAAATAATCCTCTAAATTGTCACTTTACTAAGGACACCTAACGCACAATGTGTTCAACTTCTGTTAAAGTTCTATTTACAGTTGCATAGGAACATGGTTTTGATGATTGGTCTGTTATAATTTTGTGCAATACTGTATGTAGAGTTCTCAGGTTGTAATAATAAATATTGCCTGCTGGTAACCATGAAATATTCCTATCTTGAATGATTCTATTTACAGTAACAAGCATGGAAGGAGAGAGTAGGTTTGTATGCTGGGGTTACAAACCTGACCTTCATATTCCTCAGAATGTCAAGCATTTCAAAATATTTAACAGCTTTGGAATAGCATAGAAAACATGGCAAAAAACCCCAGCTGTGCACAGAAAGGTATTATACTTACCAGAAGGGTGGGACTGCTAATGGTTAAGCTTCTATTAAATCTGTGACACACTCGGTAGAAATCCTGACAGGCAAGATGCTTACTATGAAGTTCTCTACTTGTCAGTAAAGTCATTATGGTATGTTTTAAAGCAGGAGGATGATTTGGTCCACGTAACTGTTGACACAAAAGTTTTTAATTGGCTAGGCAATTTGAGAGTGTGAGTCAAAGGGCATTCGTGGCCAGTCCACTGTGGGTGCTGTATAATGGCACTAATATGCCATAGTGTGTAGGTTTATGACACATTCGGGGTTTTCTCCTAGATGCAGTCTTCCACCTCTAAAAAGCTGAGAAATTTCCTTTTTTCTGTTAGGTGAAGTTTTGAATGCTACGGGAGAAGTAATACATTTGGAAGGGATGCTAGAGGTTTTAATATGGAGTTGTAACATTCATGGTGTGGGGAGAGAGAACCAACCTCTTCATGCAGCCAGGAGCCTGGAAGAACAACGGTTACATTTTTGTCGGGAGTTCTTACGGAACTTCGTGGAAAAATGAAACACCACAAGCAAAGTCAGCATTCCTGATAGAGTGCTTTTTATAGCTCACTTGGAATGGCTCAAGAAGAACAAATGTTTAGAAAAACATTAAACAGTTCAAACATGCAAGTCACCCTGATGGGACAAATGAATTGAACTCCAAAATAAAAATCAGATACAAGTAATGAGACTGTGAAATGAATGTTAAGGAAGCATACCTTTTGGAAGTTATGAGGAGTTTTTTCTTCATTTTATTTGGGCTTATTGTTTGGGTTTGTTTTTTTTTTTTTTTACAGTTAAAATCTGGTAATTTCTTCCATTTAGCTAAATCAACACCTTCACTAGCAGAAAAATTCTCTGAGTATGCCGCTATTGTGCTTACACTGGCTGCCTGGCTGTTATTAGATAAAATGTTTATGACACTACGAAACTTGCAGTCTTTTCTGACAGAGAAGGTTCCATCATTGCCAGATGGGGCAGAGTGTGCACCTCTGTGTTCATCTCAAAAAATGCTCTCCAAAGAGTACTTGAAAAATTACTTTTGTCATGACCGTTACAGCATTTTTTCTATAAAGTGATCTGCCAGATAGTGAGCAGTTTAGCCAACTTGGTCTTTATTGACATTTTTAATGTATGTGAGATAGTAGAATCATAGAACAGTTTGGGTTGGAAGCAACTTCAAACGGTCATCAGTCCTCCTGCCATGCAGTGAGCAGGGACATCTTCAAATAGATCAGGTTGCCCAGAGCCACATCTAGCCTGGCCTTGAATGTCTCCACAGATGGCACATCCACTACTTCTCTGGGCAACCTGCGCCAGTGTTTACCCACCTTCACTGCTATGAATGTTTTCTCATACCAGCCTGAATCTCACCTCTTCTAGTTTAAAGCCATCCCCCTTGTCCTATTGCAGCAGCCCCTGCTAAAAAGCCTTTTCCCATTTATAGGCCCCTTTTTAAGCACGAAAGGTCACGATAGGTCTCCCCAGACTTTCCTCGAGGTTGAACAACCTGACACTTTATCAGGCTGTCTTCATAGGAGAGGTGCTTCAGCCCCTGATTTCGGTGGCCCTCTCTGGAACCTCTCCAGGAGGTCCATATCTTCCTGTATGAGATATGCTGGTTCAAATAATAAGCAAAAAGCAGAAATGCTCAGCACATTTGGGTTTGAGCAGCATTTGAATGGACATTTGGCACGCAAGCACTGGCATTTTGCTTGGGAGACCTGAAGGTAAGGTAAATCGCTGAATAGAAGCAAGGATATTCCTCGCCTTTACGGTCCCTTCAGCGGGCCGTTTTTACTGGCCGTGTGTGCTGCCGCTGGGAGCAGTGTCCCCCGAGCTCCTCACACGGCGCAGCCCTGGATCCCCACCATGGACCACGCCTTCTTACCGTCAGGTAGGATCGAATGGTGCTTTTTTCCTCTGGATGCTCGGGTGCTAGCGGGTATCCGCTGCCATCGGGTGGCCAGCAAATTTCCAGTCTACGCGTTTCAAACACTCCGTATTCTAAGCTGCTGAACAAAGTGAAAAATACTCCTGAATACCGGAGTATTTTACTACATGGTGTAAAACACTTTCAGCTCTGCTGTTTGTCCTTCTTGTACTTCTGTGTTTTTAAAAAACTACTCTAAAGGATGCAGATGGCTGTAGAAATGCAAAATCCCAAAACACTTCAGAGTTTCCTGATGCAAAGAGGAGCAGAGAAGCAGGGCATAGCCTTCTGACCAGCTTCAGCTACTGAAGCATTGTTCTTTTCACCAATCCTCCCTGTTAGTAATGTGCTAGTGGCTTCATTATTGTTGCGTTCAGCTCCAGATTATTGCAGACTTGTTTGATCAGTTAGCTTAATTCTCTACGGTAACAGAAGTTCCAGCAGGACAAAAGAATCTCATGAAACAGTGTAGTCTCTATTGACAGAAATACCCTTACCCCCTATACCTTCTTTTTGGCGGTTTTTTATTGATGTGTAACTGGGTTTTTTTTTACTGCTTGCATGATGATTTTATTGCATGTGATTTTAACGACAAATTCCTCCTGTAGCTCTCTGAAGTTAGGCCCAGACAGCAGGAGTAAATTTCCCTTACTAGCTAATGGAACAAGACAGCCTCCAAAACACTTGAAATAACCTAAGTAGCACAAATTCGTGTTCATACAGAGGTTTGCAGTCAGGCATTTCCTTTGCAACTGTGTGTTTAAGTCTTCAATTTGTCCACAGTGAAATCATTGACCTTCATCTTTAATCACAGTAAGTCCGTGATTAAATACTAAATAGTTGTATGAAGCATGGCAAAACTGTGTTTAAATTAGATGCCTTTGCTGTTAATGATATTTTTTCCTTGCATTTGTTCCACATAAGAAGCCTAAATGGAAGCAAATTTTTATCCCTCAATAAGAGAAAAGGCAAAATATTAATTGAATGTTGTAGTCTCTTATGAAGCACATAGGTTGTTAGGGGAGCATGACCAGTCCCTCCTGCATTTTCACAAGACATATGCAGAAATCCCATCTGTAAATGAGAGGTAGCTGAAGTGTATAGTCAATGTTCATTTCTGGTGAGGTTTTAATGAATTCTCTCCCAAAATAAATAAACAGAATATCAATTATTCGGGTATAAAACCACCATTTGCAAACCTTGATGAGAAGAGAAATCATATTGCTTCTCCTTGAGATACGTCTGAAATTCTGCCTTTACCAGTTGAAACTATAAACTGAAATTCAACCAGACACTGGCAAATCTTGCTGAAGAGGTTTCTAGGAGTTTCTCTGTACTTGCCTCTCTGTTGAGGCTGCTACTCCTATGGCAGATTAGTGAAGGAAGTGCCTGTGAGGGTGAGTTTACATTAAGGTGTTTCTACTGAGCACTTAGATGCTCCAAGAAAGAAACCTTGTTTGGTCTTGCTGAAATGTGGCAAAACTCCAGCAAAATGCAGCCAGTAGTTATATATGAGTGTAGCTTACTTAAACTTCCCTATCAAGAGGATCCAGAGACCATCTGCCATTGTGTTAGGGAGCCTGAAATACCTGCTTCAAGGATATTGTAAGCTGCTTCCTGGAATATTGTTTTCATGCAGAAGCTCTGATTTCTACAAATAATTTAGAACATTAAAATGCTCTTGCAAACCCTTAAGCCCAAAGCTTGTTAAACACAGAACATGGATCTTATGCCATTCCCATTGATGGACATGGCCCAATCTGGAAAACTGTGAAGCGTTTAAAAAGACTTAGGAAAAATGGTTTGAAACTCCAGGTTTGATGCTTTCAAAGAAAACTATTCATGTTAGATCTACGCTTTTGCCATCCTGCATCTTAGTGAATTTGTGCTGCCAAGGCTGTACTTAAACTGGTTAAAGCATCCCTGCATTATAATTAGGCCCATAGTTCCATAAGGAAGCTGTT
>NW_022994746.1:0-8723 GCF_012275295.1 Melopsittacus undulatus
GCAGATCTGTGATGAAGGCTGAGACTCCTTCATTATAAGCTTATTTTCACTGTGATTCTGCTCTCTTATCTTGGAGGGGGGAAAAAAAGTCATGATACCTTTCCTTTTGAATCAGTATCTTCTGGGACATTGGGTAAAATTGGGGAAGAGATTTGAAAATGATCCTGTAAATATGTGACTTTTTTTTTTTTTCTGTTTGAAAATTTATTTTTAATACTTTTGGGGTTATTTTTAACTCCTGGGAAGCTTGGTCTAAGAACTTGATTTGTTTTTATTTGGCTGGACTTACTGAACATAAAGATGTCTGGGTGTATTTTGGAGGGAATATGAGGATTAGAGACCTGCTTTGGTGCATAAAAATAATTGTTTATAATTAAATGGTTAGAATGGAATAGAGTTGTTTCTGGCTCTGTTTGCTGGAGCCAAATGAGCTGAGGGAGAAGGAAGTATCCAGGAGAAGCACCTGGGAAGGGAAATGAGGCATGGAATGGTCTGTAGAGGAGGTGGTTCAGGAATGGCATCATTGAAATATGGACAAGTTGGAAGCTTTCAGAGGGCATGTCACTCTCGCCTTCATGTATGCACTGTTTTGATCACACTTCTTAGAACTACTGATATGAAGCACAGCAAAAACAAATGGATACAACAGTGAGGTAGATCTGCTCATGCTTGCACCATCCCACCTTGGGCCTGGTTCAAAAACTAGGGTCTTGGAATCCCTTTGCAGCCACTGACATCCTGGGACTGGACTAAAGCTCAGTGGCAGGTTTGCACAGTGTACTCCAAACTGATACAAGAATGGTGTTTGTGGTGGGATGAGTGGTTGGTGCCTGACATCACTGACATACAGCATGAACCCCAGCTGGGACGTGGTTGTTTTGGAATACACTGGATATCTTTTTCTTAGCTTCCTGCAGGTAGACTATTATAAGCCTTTTGAGGAAATGATTACTTCTCATCAACAGGTGTTTTGGATGACTGGAGGAGTACAAGTACTTTATTCCATGACAATTCCGAGGTCTAATCATATTTACATCTTGGGTAGCAGCATATTTTATTGTTGCAGGTGCATCTTTTCCACATTTTCTCCTCTGTAGTACAACGTATTGGAAACACAGAGAAAGAATGACTCCACTGGACCAGGTATTAGGGATATCTTTAACTCTTCATTGCGGCCATAAGTCCTAGAAGAGGGTAATGGAGTTTAAAGTTAGGATGTGAAGGCAAGTGGATGTTGGAGCCACTGAAGAGTGCTCCAGATGTAGACGCAGTAAACCCCAAGGAACGTTGATCCTTCCATTTGGCAGCTCCCTGGTGCCGGTGGCAAGTGGTGATAGGTTCAGACAGACCCTGGCTTGTTGGGCTGCAGTTTGCAGCAGCTTTTAGTGGGCACGAGGGCAATGGTAACAAGCAGCTGACCTCACCAGGTACTCAGGAGGAGGTTATTTTACCTTTTCCTTGCCCAAGATTGTGTTGGTATAACAGTCCCTGCAGGACTTGGGCGTATTTTTGTTTGACTTTCCTACTACAGAGGAACTTCAGGCATCATACTGATTTGGCCCAAGATATTATATGGGCATTTGCCAGCAAAGATGTACAGAAATACTAGTGCTCTGTTTTAATACAAACTCAGATGCTTACTGATCATCATTGACTATTAAATTGACCAATCTACCTCATCCTGGCTGGAGATCAAGGGATCAGTGCTTAATTTTATTCCTTGAATAAAGATTTTTATATATACATATCTCCACATGGAAATATCAGAACATGAAAGGTTAAATCAATATGGAGTTTACATTGCTTAAAGGGCATTTGCATCAAAGCAGCCATGAATGGCAATTCACTTGTTTAATGAATTTTTTATGCTTATTTAATGATTTCACAAAGGTGTTTTTCATAAAATGGATAAGGACTTCCCGTTTTATGAAATAATAAAAATGGAACTGAAGTTATGAATGAGCAATCTCATTAGTTAGGCATGATATATTCATATTGAAAAGTGTACATGTTTCTGAATTATTGCAACAAGCTCTGTTGCTCAAACTGTAACTTGTTATAATAGTATTGCAAATATGCCTTTAGTTAAGATACCTGAAATGACAGAATTAGATTTTGATTGCTAAAAAATATTTAATTAATACTTATTTTATTTAGCATACTGTGGATTGCTTCCTTTCTTTCAAAAAGTGTATTCCCTGTATTCTTCATGGTTAGATGGTGAAATACAGTGGACATTCCCAGCCCCTTTTTGCTAGAGTTTCTAGCTTAATTTTGTGTTTTGCAGAGCTTTACTCTGTGTTTTATTATCCTGATGAACAGAGGAAATGTTTATGATGGCTCGCAGCAGTAAGAACCATGCCTTATTTTGCATCTTGGTGCTTCTGTAATCTAATGTGCTTTTGGAGTTGTATCATCTGTGAAAAAAACAAGTTCTCCCAGCCTTGATGGCGCATTCCAGGAATGAGAGGAGACTGTGTGAGCATCTCTTAGCTAACTAACTTGTCCTGCGTGACTATATGTCACAGTGTTGCTTGCTGTATATAGTCATCCTGTCGTATTGTGTGCTTGAAAGCTGCTGGCCTAATTTTTAGCACATGGTGTTACCTTTGAGTTTGGTGGAGTTGCTATGGGCACCAAAATACAGGCCTGGGCCAAGGTGCTGCTGTGTGCTGACTGATCCTGTTGATGTCTGTGTCTCAGGACATGCTGGCCATCTGAGTCCCACCACATCAGTTTAGGAAATGTACCCCAGTTTCATTCACCATGGATATTGGCATCATGCTAGGGTTATGCATGATACCTGAGTGTGTAAGCTCCATCCTTTCCTTCTCATCCCTTCAGCTTTGTGGCCAAACATTTCCCTTTCCTTTCTGATATTTTGGAATTGCTTAGGAGTGCCCTATCTAAACAACCATTATACATGCCATAACTGACTACACACAGTGAAGCAGCTCCAGGTGGAGTGAGGGAATCTCACTGCCCAACCCTGGCGACTCACAGCCCCCATGGCTCTGTCAAGGCAGTGGGCAAAAATATTGCAGTAATAAAGAGATAAAGCAGCAGGACTTTGAAGTGATCTTGTTTTATTAGACATCCACTGTGCTAAACCCGTGAGTCATCTTGTTAAATATATGCATTGAGACACAACAAGGCAGGGCAACATGTAGGATAAAGTTCTATCATCAGTGGTTATTAGAGGAAAAGGAGGAACACAAGGCCTTTTCATCATGGAAGTGTCATTGTCCGCTCTTCTCGCACACTTTTAAGCCTTCTGTGATTGTGCAATTAGCCAAACGAGATTTTTAAAGAAAACCCAAGCAACATTTATACTGCCTGTGCTCCTGTCACCTTGTCAGGGTGTCAGAATGCAGGTGGAGCGGGTGCTGCACCTGTGCCATGTCTGGCAGAGGCTGGCCTTGCCTGATGGTGCAGGAGAGGGGCTGCCTCCACTGACAGAGGCCCCTGCTGCGCACAGCACCACCCCTGAGCTAGGATACGTTGTGCTGCCATGTCTGCACTACTAGGCGTGCCTTGGTAGGCCTGAATTCGGGATGATTTTGCACAATGGGATTTGTCTCTATTATGCGTTGGGCATGGAAATATTGACATATTTATTCTTAGGAATCAGATTCTATGTGATACATGTTTTGCACTTTTAAGACTTTAAAGAATGGGTTTTGGGCTCTGTGTGTTCACACACAGACAGTGTCCCTCCACAGGGAGGGTAATCCAGCATCTAGCTGTGAGGCTGCTGGGCCACACTGGAGTGTGGAGGGCCCTCTCCCCTCTCTTTCCTGGGCTGGGCCCTCTCATCGCTATGCAGACTCTGTGCCCTTGCAAGCTAGAGAAGAAACCAGTGTTTTTGCATGTGAAGACCAAAGCATTTTACAAAAGCAGCAGAAGTGTGGTATGGTTAGGCGATTTTCATTTGTACCACAAGGCAAATCTGTCCTTGAGCCAGGCTTGATATCAAGGACTAGTGAAAGGTGTTCCTACCCATGGAAAGGAGTTGGAACCAGGTGATCTTCAAGGTCCCTTTCCAACCCAAATCACTCTGAGATGACTCCTGAGGCCATGGCAGCAGCTTGCCCAATGCTCTGGTTTTCAAGGTGAGGCCACAGGAACCTGTCTGGAGCTCAGCCAGCTTAATTACAGTGCACCTATTGTGGGCAACAGTACCTGAGAGTTTCATAGCATCGCACCAGATTTAATAACTAGCTGGTATTTAATTTGTGGTGTGAAATAACATCTCTTATTATATCTAACATAAATATTTACTTGAGAGATTCGACTAAAAAAAAAAACATTTGCTTGCGTTCAAAGCCTATCAATTTCTCATCTGTGACTGACAAAGAAGGCTTTGAGTGCTTAAATATTCATTTCTAGAATTTAAATTAGCAATTTTCAACACTAAAGCTTCTGTGATTCCAGACACTTTTCCTTTCCTTTTATTGTGTTTGACAGCAACTAGGCTCTCAAGGTAAGTGGTGGAGTGTAGTCCTATGTAAATGTAAAACATAAAATGAAAACTGGGGGAAGAAAAAACATTTAAGGTAGGAAATTAGAACAGTTATTGAGTTCCACACTATGGTTAATGAGTGTGCAGAAAGAAAAACATCTTCTTGGCCTAGTGAGCTGGAGCATTACAACTGTTGCAACACTTCTTCTGTTTTTAGAAGGAAATAAGTACTAACCCAACACATGGGAAGTCTTCAGTTTGCATTTTTCAATGCCTCAGGGGAGTGCAGTGTTTCTGGTTTTAGAATCTGTTAAAATTTTCTTTAAAAGGCAGGTTTTGTTCTGAAACCAAAACAAAATTACATATTAAGCATATCTGTAGGTCAGGAGTGTATGGGAGAGGGCTTTGCTGCTTCATCAGGACATGGTTGTTTCAGACTGCTCAGCTGAGGTTATAGGCTGTTGGAGGAAAAGACTGAAAATTACTGTCCCTTACTGAAACTGATTCAGTGGATTTAGGGTTTATGCTGTGTTGCCCTGGGTATAATTAAAAGCAGGCTGTAATCACACAGGAGCGGAGCGGCTGTACAATAGGTTCTCAGTTTTGGGGTGCTTTGCTGTCCTGCTGGGAAGGGGAGGTGGAAATGGGATGGTGCTGCTGGTGAACCTTAGCACTGTTCATGGGCTGCAGCCAGAAGTTTGTGAATGTTTACTCCTCCACCCAGAGCAGAGGAGAAGATGCTTCTAAAGATGTTAGGGATGTAGCATACCATCCCAATTGAAAGTCCTTTTTATTGTGGTGCTCATAAGCTTATACATATCCTCACTATTAGGCTTTAACTGGTCTTCTACTTGTTGCAGTAAAATTATCTTAGCTAAAACCGTCATGTGCTGAACTGAGTCCTGAGATAAATTAGCTGATTCAGTTCTTCAGGTATATAGCACAATGCTGTGAACATATCTGAAATCTCTGGGAAGACATCCATGTGGTTACTGCCAAAGTAAGGCCATTTGCCCTGCATGAATGTTGCTTCTTCCCTGGGTGAATTACCTGTATGGGGTACTCTGCTAACAGCTATACATCTTCTAGTATCTCACCAAAGATCTTACGAGGTACAGTATATAATTTTGCACGACTGCTGCTCTGTGTGGTTTGTGTGATGATTCTTGCACACTTCATCCTGTTATTTAAAAAATCCCCTTCCATGCAAAGGTGGAAGTGTGTTTTGTCTTCTGATTTCCAAGCAAGGCTGTTGAAAGGTGTGAACAAGCTGATCAATATTTTACTTTTCAAGGCTAATAACTTCATTATTATTGATACGTGTGGCTGACTTCTTCGGTATGACAATAACCCAAACAAAAGTAATGGGATACTTTTTAATGACGCTTTCATTGGGAAATATCTTGGGACCTCACTTTATATATCTTGGAATATATATGAATATAGATATTCTATATCTGTGGAAATATCTTGGGATCCTCATTCTCTTTAGGCCAGAAAATTCATTCAGATCCAGAGCTAAAGGGCTGTCACCTTAATGTTCTGCAGAACAGCCAACTTATGCCCACCTGACATCACCCCCTGCCCCCCCATCCACAACCTGCTTTTGCAAAAGTTTCCCACTTGGAGCTGGAGCAGCAAGGCTTTGCTTCATGATGCCCTGCATGCCTGGGAGCAATTGTGTTTGTGCCCGGCAAAGTGCCACCTTTCACGTTTTAAAAGCTGCTCTGGTGTTTGTACTACCTTTTTAGTTTCCCAGAGATGTGGAACTTAAAATTAAATGGTTCAAATCTGGATCAAAGATTAAATAATTTGGGTCATGGGCATAGTCTCAGATGCCCTCCAGGAAACACAGTCAGTGGTACAACATAATCGACTTCCCGTCATTCCACCAAGTTCAGCTGAAACTGCATTTATCCAGTAGAAGAAAAGTTGAAGCTTAATGGCAAGCATCCTGACTTTTTTTTAAACTATGACTGAGAATAGTTTTTGACTGGTATTCAGAGCAAACCCAGAAGCAGTGCCAGGGCATTGGTTAGTGTTGGTGCTCAGGAGCTGGTTGGTTCTGGTGCTCCTGTGTTGTGATGCTTCTGCATTAGTATCATGTAACAATTAAGGGTGATTCTTTGGCTTAGAGTAGCTCAGAAATTATACTGTTGGTTTAAAAAGAAGTACAAAGGCAAGTTTGCCAAGCAAAATGGAGATTGAACAGAACGAAAAACTTTACTGGTTGTCAATGAAGTTTGATTTTTATTTTGTATGTAGCATAATACATACATACACTTAATGCCCCTGAGCTTGCAGCCTAGAAAGGACTGGGATCTGAAAGATTTGTCCTCTATAGAACTCAGTGGCCCAATGGAGCTCCAGCCAGTGGTGTTGCAGGGGAACACTGGGCAGGCACCGTGGAACCGGCAGCTTTTTACCTGATGTTGCCATTTCATTTGGTCGACTTCAGAAGCCTTAAGACACACTGGGGGAGCTCTTCCTTGCCTAATGTCTCTGCATGCACCTTATGAAAGAAGTTACTGGGAGAGGCATAAATCGCTTGTTTTGTGAGGCTGGGGTGTTGCAGGCTTGAGGACCTGTGATGGTGATGGCTGGCAGTCACTGCTTTTATGCCTCCTCAGAGCCACTGTGCCTCTGCGCCCTGATTGCCCCTTTCTGAGAGGCATTTTGGAGCAGTTTTCTACTTGTAATGAGTAGTCTCCTGGTTGCATCCAGTGCCTACTGAAGTAAAGAGAACGATGGGCCCCAAATGTCAAGCTCTTAGGGCTGCTAGGGATTTCTCTGCTTGGGAGGAGAGGCAAGTGTTTGCAAATCAGAAATGTAAAATGTAAAGCACTTGGTTGTCACATGCCATTAGCTGTTAAAGCATGACATCTCAGGAAATGCTTCATCGTATCCTCCAACTGAAGAAATCTGAAGTGAACTTCAAAACTGTTTGCTCAGTTCGGGCATCATGTTACAGGGTCAGATTGTGAACTCAGAGTTGTACCTACTCTCAAATTTGGTTTAAACTGCAGTCAAAAAAGTTCAAGAGTCCCAAAAAAATCAATTTCACGTTTTCTTCTTTATTCTATATTTACAAGTAAAACCCAGGAGCAATGCCTACATGACATGACAGTGCTTGTCCAGATACCCTTCTGCAGCTGTTTTCGCTGAGACCCTTTGTGCTCAGCAGCACTGTTAGTTTAGCTTTTATCATCTGCTTGAGCTTGCTTTCCTCTTCCTGCAGCCAGATGAGTAATGGCAAAAGCTGCAGTGAAAGTATAGATGTGGCTGCCTGGGCTATTACTGCTGTAGCTGTTGTATTTCACCCCCTCTTAAAAAGCCTCTTGGATCTGTGATGCTACATAAAGCAGAAGCGATTCGGATATGTTTGGTTTTGTTTCCAGTAGTATTTGTCATCTTGCTGTTAAGTGGTCCAGCAGCAGATGTGTAATGGTATGTAAGGACTGGCAATCATGGCTAGCCAAGACAGCCAGTAGAAAACGCTTTGTAGCATCCTGATAGGAAACTGTTTCCACTAACAAAGTATGAAAAAGAAATTAAATAGTGTTGTGTGATCAAGTTTTATTCCACTGTGGTGTGCACAAAGGTTCTATTAAAGCTGTCAGTTTGGTCTGCTTTGTCCTTGAATGCTGCTTCGCCAAAATTTAACATGGTTTCGGTTCTCAAGCCAAACCCTTCCAAACTGACTCTGTCCACCCAGGTTAATGCCCTTCAGAAAGATTTTTTGATTTCAAGATGTCAGGATTGTCTCTCTGGTCAGAATTCCTTCTTTTTATCTTTTTTTTTTTTTTTTAACATCATGGTCCGTTTTCATCCCGCTAATTCTAGGTGGCTGATATGCTTGACTTCTGATAAATAGAGGGTGTGTTGGCTGGTGGGGCTGATAGCTGTGCAGTGTGTTAGCTGTCCCTAATGTTATTCAAATTAAATCCAGGTAGAGTGACAGTCTTTATGTAGATGAATTCATATGAATCCTTGTGAAGAAAGCACAGATTCTAGTGGAACTGATAGTGAATTGAATGCTGGTAGTAACAAGAAATGTGTGATACTGGGGATAGACAGGGATAGACTGTCTTTGAAGGTCTTTACAGTGAGTATTGCTTTTAATTTTTATTAAATCTTTTGCTATTACTTGTTTTTGATAAAGGGAAAATTGTATTTCCATTAAAAGAATGTCACTGAGTATTTTTTTCTTCATTTCCAGGTTATTCTTCGTGAATCATTTCAGAATACCATTACCGATATT
>NW_022994747.1:0-8711 GCF_012275295.1 Melopsittacus undulatus
CAAGTAAGCTCAGGACAATGAAGGAGGAAAAAATAACGTACATGGTGTTTTAGGGGTGGAGAACAGATTGCTAGCATGAGCCTGAAAAGTGACTGAAGTCAGAGGGTAGCCAGAGGAAAGTAGAACTCTGACAAGGGCACCAGGACTGGGGACTGAAAGGAAAAGGGAGTAAGTGTAGACTACAGACCATTTAAGAGAACTGCACAGCAGTTGAAATGAAAAATAGCCTAGAGGAAAAGCTGAAAAGCAGATGGAGAGTGATACAAAGTTTGCAAGGGGGAAGGAATTGAGGTGACAAAAAGGGAGTTTCCTATGCTGAGAAATCAGATAGGAGGGAAGAAGAGGGTCTGTCCTTGGCATAACAGAATCAAGAAAAATAAATACTAAAGACATCTGAAGGCCAAGATAGAAAGAGATAAAACTAGAAAGAGCTGGGCTTGGGAAATGAAATTGGCATTCTTCCACACGGGCTTTGGAAATAATTAGGCTGAAGAGAAAATTTGGAACAAGAATGAAAGTAAGTTAGGAACAGTGGAGAAAGAGATTCAGCTTGCACAGGCCATAAGTATCTTGTTGGGTACCTTTGGATTTGGCGCAAGGAAACAGGGACGGGAAGACTGAAAGGCTCAGTGTAGCAAAAAGCCTACAGTGAAAAACCAGCTCTAGGTTGACTGAATGTACTGGGGTGAGGAAGACCTAAAATGGGTACTAAGTTTTCTCTGCTATCAGTGAGTCCTTTATGAGTCCAAATCCCCTCACACAGCAACTTCAGAGATCACTTCCCAGAAGCGAAGGGAGGGATGGACAACTTTGCACCACCTTATTGGCTCAGAAGGGGAAAACTCAGGAAACTAAACACTGATCTATGAAAAGATCTATTCCACCTTTTATAAATACACCACCACCATCACCACACAAAGTCCCCAAATTCTGTTCTTCACCAGCAGTATCAATACACACCTCAGAGTGCACAAAAGGATTTTTTTTTCCACACATCTGCTGACCACTGCTGTGTCTTTTCTCTACTCTGTTCTTTTGCCCAAGAACACTGTTGATATGACGCTTTATTTTTTTTTAAGAACTAAATGTTGCAATTGTGATCATGTGACTTACAGTGGCTAAAACAACTCGGAAGAACATTTTCATAATATGCTTTCCTTTTTCTCTACATCCCACAACCTTCCATCCTCCATCCCTCCCCCCCCTTCCCCACCCCCCCCCCCCATAACATGAGCTCATTTCAGATCTCATGATTTTCAACATGTCTTCTTCAACTTTGGAAATTGTGAGGTTCTTTAAAGGAAATTTTGGAGATTCTTCTTATCAGCACAGAAGTCTCAACAGTCAACTAAATCATCTAGGCTGGAATAATTAGATAATACTTTGATTCCATGTATCCTGCCATGGTTCTGCTCATGCACCTCTCATTGCAGCTGGTGAGAATTTTGCATGGAGAATAATGATAAGAGAAGGAAGCTAATCATAGAATAATTTAGGTTGAAAAGAGCTGTCAGATCATCAAGTGCAACTGTTAACCTAATACTGCCAAGTCCACCACGAAAGCACATTCGTAAGGACAACACCTACGCATCATCTATATACCCAGGCACAGCTACAGGTTGGGACAAAAAGGAAATTCAGAGCAGCCCTGTGGAGAACGACTTGGGGGTGTTAGTCAATGAGGAAAATGAACATGAGCCTTCAGTGTGTGCTCACAGCCCAGAAAGCCAACGTATCCTGGGCTGCTTCAAAAGGAGCGTGACCAGCAGGTCAAAGGAGGTGATCCTGCCCCTCTACTCTGCTCTTGTGAGACCTCACTTGGAGTATTGTGTGAGTTCTGGTGTCCTCAACATAAAAAGGACATGGAACAGTTGGAACAAGTCCAGAGGAGGGCCATGAGGATGATCAGGGAACTGGAAGCACCCCCCGTATGAAGATAGGTTGAGAAAGTTGATGCTATTCAGCCTGGAGAAGAGAAGGCTTCATGGAAACCTCATGGCAGCCTTCCAGTATCTGAAAGGGGCCTACAAGGATGCTGGTGAGGGACTTTTCATTAGGAACTGTAGTGACAGGACAAGGGGTAACAGGTTCTAACATAGACAAGCAGAAGTTTAGACTGGATATAAGGAAAGAAATTCTTTACTGTAAGGGGTGGTGAGGGTACTGGAATGGGTTGCCCAGGGAAGGTAGTGAATGCCCCATCCCTGGCAGTGTTCAAGACCAGGTTGGAATGAAGCCTTGGTGTGGCATGCTTTAGTGTGAGGTGTCCCTGCCCATAGCAGGGGAATTGGAACTAGATGATCTTAAGATCCTTTTCAACCCTAACTGTTCTATGGTTCTATGATTATACCTTCAGGCATGGTCACTCAGGCCACTTCCCTGGGCAGCCTGTTTCGATGCTTAATAACACTTTTGGTGAGGAAATTTTCCTAATAACCAATCTAACCCTCCTGTGGTGCAACATGAGGGCCATTTCCTCTTGTGCTACCACTTGTTACTTGGGAGAAGAGATGAACACCCATCTTGCTACAATCTCCATTCAGATGAGTTGTAGAGAGAGATTGGTAAGTTCTCTCCCTCAACCTCCTTTTCTGCATACTAAACAATACTAGTTCTCTCAGCTGCTCCTCATAAGAATTGTTCCCTAGAATCTTCACCACCTTCACTGCCCTTCTTTGTACATGCTCCCACACTTTAATGTCTTTCTTGTAGCAAGTTGAAGGTCTTGCAGTAATGTTACCAAATTATGTGACCTGAAATGTTCAGACATGTTGAAAAGGTGTTTTAGCTATAAGGACCTTTGTTTATTCAAGGTATGTAACGTTTAATTGGGAGCAGAGCAGTAAGAGGTTCATAATAGCCTTGTAAGTTTTACAAAATTCACCAGGACCTGACATTTTGTTTACACATTTAAAATCCATGCCAGATTCTAAAATGCAGCTTGAATTTTGTTTTCACAACAACACTCATGCAAACCCCGTAATTTTTTTAATGAAACACATGAATGTAATACTTTGAAGAGTTTGGGTTTCAGTTTTCTGCACATATTTGGACCTAGAAATCAAAGTGAAATTCAAGGAATGGAAACTCACATGAATCAATCCAAAGCAAAGGTCTACTCAATTCTTGCATATAGCTTTAATGAGTAGTCATGCCCAATGTCCTGCCAATTTCTACAGTGCAGTGTTGCATCTACTTAAAGGCTCATTTGAATTATTCTGAACTGAAAAAAAATGAACTGAAAAAGAAGTATAGTTTTACTGAAAAATTACTTTAAGGCATGAAGTGGCCTGCAAGTGTTCTTGAGCTTACCATTCCTCTACACTGCTGTTCAGATCCATGGTTTTGTTATACTGTACATATGCATTTTGCAAGGAGCAAAATCTACCTTGCTGAAAGGTCATTCTAGATATGGAATATTAGTTTGGGGGTGGGTGTATTTTCTTTTGGATTGCATACATACTGAAAGATAAAACCTATGGTAAGAAGGAAAATATGCCCTTCTGGTAAGATTGCCCAAAAGGTGTAAAGCCCCAGGCCCTGTTCATCTGCAAAAATTTCTCTGTCATGAAACCCTAAATGAATGCAAGAATTCAGAGCAATAAAAGACTTCTAACTGCAGCAGAAGCAATAGCTGAAACTTTAAATGATGTGTTAGCTTATATGAATGGTGCCTACTTATACCCAGCACTTTGTTTCACCAGTAATAGATGTTTGTTGTCAGTAGAATCTTAATGCTACAGATGAAGTCCTGAGTCCTTTAAGATCATTTGCAAGATTGATACTGGAGATTGGTGAGTCCAGGATTGCATCCAATATCACCTTGTGAGTTATAGATATGCAAATATGTCACCTTCAAACTCTTATAGTACAAACATAAGCCCTTCACCATCTTAGGGGAGAGCAAATGAGTAAATACATGCTACACCCTGTCCTGAAAATTACCCTTCAGCTATCTGAACTGGTCATTATTTCCGATTCTTCACCTTGCAGGTGTTTAAATTAAATCTTTTTGTGAGAAGCAGGGCTGGTTATTGATGCTACACCTACGGCAGATTATACGAATGTAAAGAAAGGACAGTGTCTGAAGCAGTATTTTTAACTCTACAGATTTAACAATACTTGATTTGGAAAACACAGGTGTAGGCAGAAGAAAACTGTTACATCTATATGCTTTGTGGCAGGAAAGAGTGAACTCTGGAGCTCATCTTCTTGGGGATAATATATTACAGTTTTCACTCAGAAGCCACCGTCTCCTTGAGGTTGACCTCTTTTCCATTAGGTCTGTAGGATTTTTATTCTTTTTACATTTTCAGTTACAGATCTTGTTTTGTTTTGTTTCCTTGTGGTTTTTGTTTTGTTTGGTTGATTGGTTGGGGTTTTATTTCTTATGAGCCTGAAAAAAAAATATAAGGACTGCAATATTCTGTACTGCCTAGGTAAAACTCACCCAGATGTACATGACCTATGATTATGAAAGTGCTTTCCTGAAAATTTAAGGTGCTGATACACACAAAATCTTTACCTACAACTCCAACTTGAGATAAAATTCAAGCATATGATAGCAGGAAACAACATAGTTTTGAGCACCATGAACATCCTCATTCACACCTAGAAGGTCAATAGACAGATATTTTCAGCCTTCGGAATCATTCAGTCTTTGCCATGCATGAGGGACTGGTTGCCATGAGGACTGCAGCACATTGGGGTCACCTCAGAACTGGTGTGCTGTGACCTCTCTGTTTTCAGCAACAACAGCAACCTTATCATTTGAGGAGACTACCACTCAGGTCTCAGATTAACACTGCTTAACCAATTTATTTAGCTGGGCAGAAATCCAACTGATGAGATGCTTTCACATGAAACATGAATTTGAGCTTTCATCATTGAAGCTGACCGCTGAACAATGGCTTCCCTGCAGGAATTGTGGGAACAGATATGGTGAATTTGTATGTGAGAACTGCTTCTACCTAGAAGTTTAACTGCGTCACTGATGAGCTACAAAGACTTCACCCACTTCCCATGCTAGACTGTCACCATTTACCTTGTGAATTTTAGATAGAATCATAGAATTGTAGAATCATAGAATAGTTAGGGTTGGAAAGGATCTTAAGATCATCTAGTTCCAATTCCCCTGCCATGGGAGGGACACCTCACACTAAAGCATGCCACACAAGGCTTTCATCTACCTAGCCTGAACACTGCCAAGGATGGAGCATTCACTACCTCCCTGGGCAACCCATTCCAGTACCTCACCCCCTTACAGTAAAGAATTTTCTTCCTTATATCCAGTCTAAACTTCTGCTGTCTATGTTAGAACCTGTTACCCCTGTCCTATCACTACAATCCCTAATGAAGAGTCCTTCATCAGCATCCTTATAGGGCCTCCTTCAGATACTGGAAGGCTGCCATGAGGTTATCACGAAGCCTTCTCTTCTCCAGGCAAAACAGCCCCAACTTTCTCAGCCTGTCTTCATAGGGAGGTGCTCCAGTCCCCTGATATCCTTGTGGCCCTCCTCTGGACTTGTTCCAACAATTCTAATGTCCTTTTTATGTTGTGTGCAGAACTGCACACAATACTCGAAGTGAGGTCTCACAAGAGCAAGTAGAGGGGCAGGATCACCTCCTTTGACCTGATGGTCACGCTCCTTTTGAAGCAGCCCAGGATACAGTGGCTTTCTGGGCTGTGAGTGCACACTGAAAGCCAGCTCATGTTCATTTTCTCATTGACTAACACCCCCAAGTCCCTTCTCCACGGGCTGCTCTGAATCTCTTCTCTGCCCAACCTGTAGCTGTGCCTGGGATTGCTCCCACTCAGGTGTAGGACCTTGCACTTGGCATGGTTAAAACTTCATGAGGTTGGCATCAGACCACCTCACAAGCGTGTCAAGGTCCCTCTGGATTCCCTCAGCAAATCAACTAAACCACACGGTTTGGTGTCATCAGCAAACTTGCTGAGGGCACACTCAATCCCACTGTCCATGTCACCAACAAAGATGTTGAACAAGGCCAAGTCCCAACACCGATCCCTGAGGAACACCACTCCTTACTGGTTTCCAGCCAAACTTTGACCCACTGACCACAATTCTTTGCGTGCGGCCATCCAGTCATTTATCCACCGAGTGTTCCACCTATCAATTTGATGTCTCTCCAATTTAGAGACAAGGATGTCGTGTGGGACAGTATCGAATGCTTTGCAGAAGTCCAGGTAGATGACATCAACTGCTCCACCCCTGTCCATCAGTTCTGTAGCCCCATCATAGAAGGCCAGCAAATTGGTCAGGCAGGATTTCCCCCTAGGAAAGCCATGCTGGCTGTCACCAAGCACCTTGTTGTTTTTCATGTACCCTAGCATGCCTTCCAAGAGAATCTGCTCCAAGATTTTGCCAGGCACAGAGGTGAGACTGACTGGACTGTAATTCCCCGGGTCATCCATTTTCCCCTTCTTGAAAATGGGGGTATATTTCCCTTTTTCCAGTCATCAGGAACTTCACCTGACTGCCATGATTTTTCAAATAAGATGGCCAGTGATTTGCAACTTCATTCGCCAGCTCCTTCAGGACCAGTGGATGGATTTCATCATGGCCCTGGGCTTGTGTACTTTCAGGTTCTTAAGATGGTCAGATCCTCATGTACAGTGGGCCCAAGGTCTAAATTTTCACAGTCCCTGCATCTGCCTCCCAAGACTTGGGTGCTGCGGCAGAGCCTTTGCCAGTGAAGACGAAGGCAAAGAAGCCATTCAGAACCTCAGCCTTCTCCAAGTCCTGTGTAGCCAGTTCTCCCGAAAGCTTCTGGAGGGGGGGCTACATTTTCCTTAGTCTGTTTTTTAGCTGCTACATACCTATAAAATCCATTGCTGTTATCTTTAACATCCCTAGCCAAGTTTAGCTCCAATTGGGTCTTAGCTTTCCCTACTTGGTCCCTAACTACCCTGACAACATCCCTGTATTCATCCCAGGCACTTGTCCTTGTTTCCACCTTTTATAAGCCTCTTTTGTCTTGTGAATTTTTCTCAGCAGCTCCTTATTCATCCAAGGAGGTCTCCTGGCCCTCCTGCCGCACTTCCTTCTAGTCAGGATGCAACACTCTGAGCTTGTAGCAGGTGAACCTTGAATATTAACCAAGAGCCTTGGGCCCCCTTACACTCAAGGGCTATATCCCACGGAACTGCTAAGCAGGTTCCTGAAGAGGCCAAAGTCTGCTCTCTTGAAGTCCAGGGCAGTGAGCTTACTGCACGCTCTTCTCACTGTCTTGGGACCTTGAATTCGACCATCTTGTGATCACTGCATCCAAGACTTCCCTGGAGAGTCACATTTCCAACAAGCCCTTCCCTGTTGGTGAGCATGAGGGGAAGCATGGCACCTCTTCTTGTTGGCTCCTCTATTGCTTGCAGAAGGAAGTTGTCTTCTACACAATCGAGAAACCTCCTGGATTGCTTGTGCTGGGCCATACCATAGAATCACAGAATGGTTTGGGTTGGAAGGGACCTTAAAGATCTTTTGGTTCCAGCACCGTGCTGGGGCAGGGAATCTTCCACTAGGACCAGATTGTTTAAAGCCTGTCCAACTTGGCCTTGAACCTGCCAGGATGAGGCCAGCCACAACTTCTCTGGGCAATCTGTGCCATTGTCTCACCATCCTCATAGTAAACAATTTTTTTCCTAGTATCTAATTAAATCACTCACTTTCAGCTTAAAGCCATTCCCACTTGTCTTATCCCAACATGCCCTTGTAAAATGTCCTCCAGATTTCTTCTAAGCCCCCTTTAGGTATTAGAAGCTGCTCTAAGGTCTCTCCTGAGCCTTCTATTCTCTGGGCTGAATAAACCCAACTCTCTTAATCTGTCTCACAGGAGAGGGTGCTCCAGCTCTTCCATACCCCTCTTGTGTTGGGAGCCTCAGAGCTGATGCAGTCCGCATGTGGGGTCTGATGACAGCAGAGCAGAGAGGAGAATCCCATCCCTCATCCTGCTGGTTATGCTTCATTTGATTGCAGCCCAGATATGTTTGGCTTTCTGGGCTGCAAGTACATACTGCTTCTGCTCTTGTTTGAGCTTAAGATACCTGTTGTTCTTCAGTAAAAGCCTCGGCAGCAGAAAAATCTAAACTAAAATCTCAGAAAATAAAACCTCTTGAGTGTTTTTCACAATGATTTAACATCATATCATATTTTTTTTTTGTTGGAAGGGTGTGGTAATTTAGCAGAGGAGCCAAGATCTTGAACTGACATGCTTGAGATCTGACTTACAACAGCAAAAATCTGCACCAGCATATGCAAAATTGCTTCCTCTTTCTGTTTTGACAGAGAATCCCAGGTAAGACAGACAAGTACATACCCATCATTCTTCAAAAACTGTTTCTCTCTCAGGCATATTCTTTTCCCATGATGCCACTTACATACCCTTGATACTCAGCCCTCAACCACTGAACATGCTTTTGTGATAAGACTAAATGGAATCCTACTTTTAGAAACTTTCCAAGTGCCTGTCTGTGAGTGGGCTCAACACAGGCTCCCTGGGCCACTACACTCTCACACTGGAAGCGAATCTCCTTTTTTTTTATTCCCTCACCAAAACCCATTACCCTTATGTAGTGTTACTGCAAATTCCTTTTCAAGGTCTGCTTTCATGAAGCCTGTGAAATTGTGTATATTCCAGTGTTTTTGTACCACTTGCTCCCATTCAGCTGTGTCTCTACTTGCTTAATATTTGTT
>NW_022994748.1:0-8641 GCF_012275295.1 Melopsittacus undulatus
TGCTTGTTTTTATTTATTCCTGGTTATACTTAAGTGGCCTGTTAAATGTGTTATTTTCAGTGATATTTATCTTTCCTCACTGTTTAGTTCTTCTAAATATTTATAGATGGCTACATTCTTAGTCAGTAGGCACTTGGCTAATCTATACACATTTATCTCCTTTATAAATTATTCCTTGTAGCCCTTGCTACATAAACTAAATGCAAATTAACGTGCTTCAAACCTTCTCAATCAGCAAACCGGAACAGCTTGTCTTGTTAAAGTGCAGCAGCTTTAGCCAAAAGAATGTAATCTTTAGTTTTCCAAGAGAAATCAAGAGAGGATTCAGCAAATCGGAGCAAGTGCCCTCTCCTGTGCTGAGCAGGCACCCAGTGAAGCACCTGAGGTCACTGCTGCTTGTTTGGCCACATTTCAGTTCTGTTTGAGACCTGACCACTAATGTGAACCTGGCTCACACAGACAGGCTGCCCTGAGGTGACTGGTAGCATTTTAAGCAGAAGATGCTCCTGTGCCCACAGAACAGTAGACGAAGGGCCCCCAAGGCCCTGTATAGGAGCAAAAGCATAAGAAAGAGATGCATCAAATGTTCCTTAGTTCTTTGAGTGATATTGGAGAGTTGGTAGTACTCTTCTGTTTGAGTGTAAGCTGGAAGCTTCCCAGATATTTGTATTTTATGGATTAAAATCTAAAGGATTTTATGGATGCTGCTATGAGATAGGTCTGTAAGACATTTAGTGTGCACAATTTCCTCTAGAAGCTGCGTAGCTAGTTATCTAGAGGACCCAAGGGACATGAATTCTACCTTCTGTCTGCAGATGTGCCTAATAATATTTTTTTTCTGATGTACTTATTTGTATAAGGTTTTTTTTCTAACACCAGCATGTGTTTCTGTAGAAGCCTGGAACTTTCCTCTGCTGCTGTGTGGGGACTAGAAGGGAACAAACCAAGTAAGAAGGTACGTAAAAGGGATGTTACTTTTGCATGGCTGTTCCTTCATTCCAATGTAAGAAGCTGAACCTGGCAAAAATTATAATCTTTTTCCCAAAATCTTTTTTGGCATTGTCCCTTTCAGACATAGGGAAGCTCTGTAAGATCATTAGAAAGAGCCATTCCCCTCAACCAGCCTCAGTTTTCACCTGGTACTCCAGGGAATTTGCATTTTGCTGCCAGCCTGACAGAAAACAGTTGGGATGCCTTTGCTCACCCTTAGTCGCTGCTGCACCAATGATGAGGGGAATCAAGGGGAATCAGTGCTGCTGTGAGGTTTAAGTGCTTACAGCGCTGGCATGCCCAAACCAAGGTGTTGTATTGCTTGTGCTAGTGGATGGAGGCCAAGCGACCACTGAGCCCCAGTCATTTACAAATACATTTAGCTTGGATTCAAACCCATACATATAAAATAAACCAGTGATTTTTTTCTACATAAGCACATAGCTGCAGTGGTTGAATGTTCCCAGTTAGCATTCAGACATCAATGTTTTATTTGTCTGTGTAATGCCTTCTATCCAGGAATCAGAACAAAGAGGAGCTTTCTAGATCATTTTCTGTCTCTGCTGGAAACACAAATGCTGTGCTGCATCTGTCATGCAGGTTGACAGAAAGCCTATGGATATCGGTATTCCTTCTTGCAGACAAACATGTGCTTCTGACAGAACCCAAGAAAAATCTCCAGGCTGCTCTAATTTTTCATACTAGCTGTATTGACATTTAGTGGCACAACTGTAGCAATTTGGTTTTATTATGCAGTCCAGAGGATGTTTAATTTCATAAGGTATGGAATGGCTGTCCATTTATATTTAATATCTTCAGGACAGACTGGCAGCCCTTTTACTCATCAGATGTAGCCAAATTTTTGCATAAAACTGGTAGGTGATCTACAGGGTGAAAGCAGCCCAAGAAATTGCTTGGTTCCTTTTATACACAGGGCTCTGAAATGACATGGCATATCCTAAGAAGGCCTTGATGTTTGCTGCTGTGAGTTAGCTGAATACATGGAGGCTTTTGCCCCACACACAAAGCAGCTTAATTCTTCTGTGAAACGGAGGCAGACAAGACAGATAGGGAGGTAATGTCAAATAGTATTATAACTGCCACAAGATCGATGCTCTAGGCCAGAAGAGAACTTTAGATGCCCCTCAGGGGAAGACAAGACCTTGGTTGCAGCATCTGTCTTGACTCCATTAAGGCTTCTGTGGCAGGGCACAGCATCAGCACTCTGACTCTAGGAGTGAGGAACATGGGGAGCACAGGGGTATTTTAGTTAGGCTGCAGATGGATCTGCTCTGTTAACAGAGCATGTAATGAGGGATATAGCTGGGGAATCTCCACTGCTCTCTATTGGCAGTTACTGGAATGGGGCTTGCTATTAGTTTTCCAAAAATTGGCAGCTGTTGGTAGAAAGGTGTTGGGGTTTATAATTCCATTGACTCACTACACCTATACCTTAATGAAAAATTGTAAGACAATGAAATAAACACCAGGGAGGCTGGTTGTAGGATTTGACATCACCAGCAGTGCTGAGTATCAAATCGGCTTGGATTGAGGGCTTGGTGCAATGTTGGCTGGGAATGAACAGTATCACTAGACTGGTGTTACTGTGCCTTGTAAATGCTGTGTTAATCTTCTGGTCTTTGGGCAGCTTTTATATTTCAGCTATTTTTTTGCTGATGATAGTAATCATAAGAAAACCGTAAGTGTTTAGATCAGATAACTTCCTTTAATTCTAAGCACACTTAGAACTCAGATAAAATCTTCACAGTGAAATTGCATTTAAAATAAATGGATTTTCCCCTTATCAGTGTCTTCTGCCTCTACATCATTTTTTCATTCTCAGATTCATCAATAATTAAGTGTGAAATATGTGTCACTGTTGTCTTATTCTGAAAATACTTTACAAGACCACCTATAGTTCTCATCTCTTTCCTGTAGGTGTTGATAATGGAAGTGCTAAGAAGTAAAGCATATAAGAATGCAAAAACCCCTCGGTAGTTCCATTTTGACATTATCTGAAAATTGCTAGGAGCTTGATGGATAAAGGGGTAAGAGGAACCTTGGTCTCCAAGATACATCTCTGTGTAAGACTGAAACTATCACTTAATTACATTCTGAACCCTTCCTAACAGAAATCTGACCAAATTCCTCCACCACCCTTGCCCCACAAAAATACTGTCTGATTATATCTGCAAACATCTGGTACCACATGGGAAGCCAACAGCATGGAGCAAAGCAGTCTCTTTGTATACCCTGTACATTATCCGTCCCTTTAGTAGGACTGAAAAGAATAGGCAACAATGAAAACTGCAAAACAAACCCTGGAAGAACCTGTGTTATTGGTTCCCATTGATGTAGGAAATCATGTTAGCGACTGTCAGGAACATTAATATAAAGAAAAACCCCTGCCATTCTTCTATCTCTTCTACATTTCATTCCACCCCGTAATGTTTGGGTAGGGCTTTTTTCCCCTCCAGTTTTCTGTATTTTTCCACCATGGAAACTTTATGCAGCCTGAGCAAAGAAATACATTCAATTATAGAAAGCTGCTGAGGTAGTGTTGAGTGTCTTGTAACATGATAATTTCTAACACAAAATGAAAGTCTCTAATATGATGTAAAAGCTTATATATAAGTTTTTATAGGCTTCATATATTCTGCGTACTTGACATTATACAAGTTCTGGAAATTTAGAGATAAAGATTCTTTCAATTAGTCCTTCCATGTTATATCTAGAATGGTTATTATGGATCTTAAAATATTAACTTGTGTGGAATGTAAGGTAGAAAGACAGCAAGAGGTTTTGATAGTGTCAAGAATTTCACATTGGGAAGCTCAGCTGTCTGAAGTTGTTTGGTCTGTGGACTTTAATAGCGTGAGAGAGAATCCTTCAAACATGTTAGCACCATCTGTAATTGAAAAAAACTCCAACAAACCACATGAAAACCATTTTATACTCTGCAGCATATTAATATTTTGAGTGCAGCTGGGAAGATCTCACCAAGAGATACTATGAGAAATAAAACTGATTGTAGGATTCAAGCCTGTGCAGTTTCATTTGAATGGTAGTGGTTTTCTAGAATAGAGATGAGACCACCCAGGCTTAGGGCTGCAGCTTGCAATCATTTTTGTCTCCTGTGTACATGCTTGAAAAAAAAACCCAAAAGCTGACACTTGATTAACAGCACAAGCATGTTATTAACAGATATACTCAGGGATTAATGATTTTTCCCTCTTAAATTTGAGATTTTTTTTCCTGTAAATGATTTGAAGGGATTAATTCCGGTACTGCCACAGGATTGCTGGATCTATCCAGTTTGCTTCTAGTATAAATTGCTACTTATTTTAAGGTAAAATTGTGGTGTTGCTGTCATTGTCTCAAATAGTGGATGATGGCAATATTGTAAGAGTGCCTAGATATATAAATTTGCAGGTGTTTCACTCTAGCATTTTCTGACATTATGAAGTACTGCAGTATCTGGTCCTAATGCTTGTACATGCTACGTACTTTAAACCTGGCAAGAGAAGTAATCTGAAACTATTGCTTTTCTGATATGTGTGATAATTTTTAAAACCATGAGCTTTTAAAAAGTTTTAACAAAAAATGTAGTAGAAAAGACTTTGAAGTATATATGCATTTGGGAGCGATATTTTAATAGGGACTGTAACGACAGGACAAGGGCTGATGGGTACAAACTAAAACGGGAGAAGTTCAAATTAGATATAAGGAAGAAGTTCTTTACTGTGAGGCTGGTGAGGCACTGGAACAGACTGCCCAGAGAAGCAGTAAATGCTCCATCCCTGGCAGTGTTCAAGGCCAGGTTGGACAGAGCCTTGGGAAACATGGTCTAGGGTGAGGCGTCCCCTCCCATGGCAGGGGGTTGGAACTAGATGATCTAAAGGACCTTTCCAACCCAAATAATTATATTATTCTATGAATATAACTATAGCATGAATTCTGTCACAGTTTTATGTCCAACATGCAGACAGAAGCAGGAATTGGATACCAGTGTACAAGAAATAGTTTCATCTACATTTGTTGCCATTGTTGACAGCTCAAATCGGTATTTTAATATTAGACACTGTATTTCAGTCTTTGAAAACACTGAAAATACAGGTCTAGCCAACACATGTAATTCTATTTCTTTAGCTTTTAGGCATTGTTTTTCCTTCATCTGCCAGGCCGTTCCCAGCTTAGTAAAACTTATAGGATTGGTGGTGTCTAATGTCATACAGTAATGTAGGAATATAAAGGTACAAAATTGTTGGAGTCTTTGTTTTGCAGCCTGCATAAAATTGCCAGGAGGATGCTCATGACAGCATTGATTTCTTCTGAAGTTACCGATTTTTCCTTTAAAATATTAAGAAACACAATTTTCAAGGTATAATAGATATGTACTAGGTTATAAGCTGAAATACTCATAAGTAAGGTAAAGTATTACTTAAGAACTTTAGACTAATTGCCGAATGCTGGAAACACAATTATTTAGTGTAAGTGAACTGTGTTTTACACAGTAGATTCATCCAATGGATGATCACTAATAAACATTCAGATGTAAGAAGTAATTGTTAGTTATTTGTGGGTAAGAGAGACATTTTTGTTTGTTCAAATGTGATTATGATCTTTAAATAGGTAAATGTTCAGGGCAGTTGTTTGATGCTAAAGAAAGATTCCCTAAATTCTTAATGAATAATTCATATAATGTGTCATGTTTGTATCCAGCCAAGGTCATTGTCATTTTGGGGCTAAAACCTGTGTATAAGAATGCAACAAAGGAACAATGCGTGACCCAAAGAGCTTGCAGTTTAAATATCTGAGAGAAACAAAATGTTTTCTATTGTACAAACACAACATGATGTGAAGGTAATGCAGTGGCCTATAGTACCCTACATTTTAGTAGCTCTTCTCAGTGTGTGTATAATGAAATCAGGGAGATTTCTTTTCAAGGTAAATCTCTCCAATGTAAATTTGAAGTCCATGTACTCTTTGACTTTGTCCCCTTAAAAGTCTTGTGTAAAACTTGAAGGTAGCAGTACAGTAGGGGATATCAAAAGGAGATTTGGAGCTTAGTAAGGATTCTTCTGAGTGTTTGAAATTTTCAACTGATGCTATGAAAAGGAAGTCGGGGCTGTGTCTTTATAAACAGGAAACTAAATGCCTTTCAGTTGGTATAACAAAAAATAAGATTAACTTAATTACAGAAGGAAATGTACTTTGGATCCTAGTATCACGAGATGCACTGCATAAATTCATGTCCTGAGGGACTGGTAACATGAACTTCTGCAGTTCATCATTTGGAAGTTGCAGAAGAGCTCAAAAAGCATTTGTGTACTTGCAGTTTACTATGGCCATAACCCACATATGTGCCACTGCCAACAGAAAAACAGTGCAGTTTCCATGTGCCAGGCATGTTGTTTTCTAGCATAATCAAATCAATACTGTAAAAGCCATTGGTATGCTTTCATGTAGATTACTGTAAGCAGTCACCTTAAAAATATGTATCACTTTATTGGAGTGAATAAAAAAGGAGCTACTATTCTGTTTACAGTAAGGGCAGTATATCTTTTGGAAAGGTCTTTCCAAGTCTTGTTTACATTAATAAAATTAAAGCTGAGGAGCTACACTATCCTATGGTTACATCAGTGGAAAAAATACCAAGAATAGGCAATAATTATTTAGTTGAAAATAGTGGTATGTAATCAAATTGATATAGATTGGCTGTGAATAAATATAAACTTAGTATTGGTAGTAGAAAAAACTTTACTGGTTTTGTGGCTGTATTACTGTTAGACAGTTTCACTTGGACAAATGGTGAGCTATGATATTTGTATACCTCAGTATCAAAATTCCTGCAGCTGCTGCGTGTGGTGACAAATCTTTTGGCTGGCCTGAATTTGATTTTTCTTAGCACCCTTTTTCTTTGCTTTTAGAAGAACAAATAGCTCAGAGGTACAGCCTCACTTTAGCTGCACTTGAAAATTATGTGCCAAATTCCATACAGGTAAGATGAAAGAATTAAAGATTACCTTCAGTTGCCTGTAATTACTTGCACTGTATTCATCTCTGACTGTGAGACTGTGTACAAAGTAAGGTACAAGCACCTCATTTGTACAAATACACCTTTTTTTCCTAAATTTACCAATGTACTTATTTGATACTTCTGACTTAGCATCTTCTGGTTTTGTCTTTGATATGTATTTCCAGCAATTTGACTGTAACTCCTTCTGTCGTGCATGTAATTTATCAGGTTGTGTTTAATGAAATACGAAGATTTAAAAGAGCACTGAGAATTGCCTTCTTACTTGATTTTTTTTTTCATGAGAGTCCAACAAATCTGATCATAGAGGTATCTCCCTTTGAACGAGACAGCTTTGCTTTCAAGGCAAACACAGCAGTGGTGCAGCTTATGCCCCTGAACTACCTTCAAAGGAGCTTACTATAAAGAGAGACCAGAAGCAGCTGAGTGGCCTGTGAAAACACCTCATGTATCTTGCGCTTCTGAGAAAGAAGGTAATTTATGTACTACTTAGAATGAAAAGTCTACTGGACATAGTATGTGTGGTCCTGTTCAGCACTGATTCACACACTGTTGACCCGCTTTAGGGCAGAACTCTGAGCCCCTCAGTTACACCAGGGAAGAGTTTTCATGGACACTTGCAGGCAATTATTTTATTTTCACAGAGCCATTAGAAGTTGTACTCCCTGATTCATCACAGGGCATAAAGATACCACAATTGCACAATTATCTGTGATTTAAAAATTAAGCTTTTTAGATGTGAAGTCATCACACCAGTAAGACACATTTAATCAGGCATGGAAATAGGCATCCCCATTGGCTTTTGCCCCCACTAGCACTGATGTGCTTTGGTTTAGGATAGGGTTACATTCCTCCTGCTCTTCTAGTGAGAAAAAGACTGATTGCCCATGAATCATTTTAATCAGTATCATTCTGAAATAAAATGATGTGCTTAAATGGTGCTTAAAGACCAATCATCCACCAAAGTTGAACTTTGCCTGGCTGAGGGTGCCTGAGCCCAGGTCTGTCAGCACTGGGGTCAGCGGCTGCTGGTTCAGCTTGCCCAGGCTGAGGAGCAAAGGTCTCCTCCTGCCCAGGACACGGCTGTGGGGATGCCTGCAGGGAGCCCCAGCTCTGTCCTGGTGGGGTGAATCCCATACCAGGGACACCCCATGTGCCTCCCGTGGCAGCACAAGGGCTCTGGGCACAAACTGCTCTTTGGGGTTTTCTCTCTGGATTGAACAGGTTTTCCTCTCTTTCCAATGTCCTCACTGAACAGCTCTGGAGCTACAAGCCCTGCCCTCCCCAGCGCTGCGGGATGCTCAGCACAGCCCCAGGGTGATGCAGGAGGTGACCGCAGTGATGTGACACCAGGGGTTGCATCAGCAGCAGGGACACACAGCGTGGCACAAGCCAGCCCCACGGCACCAAGGGGCGGTGAAGGGTTCTGGGGTGCACAGTGGGGCCAGCAGCACTGTGGTGGCACTGACCCACTGGGCTGGTGGGTACAGATCCAGAGATGGTGCCAAGTGGAGGCCACCCCATGTCCGTCTCCTGCCTCAGCACGTGGCCATGGGCTCCTGCACGTTCCCAGGGGGTATTTCTTAAGGTGTCTTTTGGGGACAGCATTTTTGG
>NW_022994749.1:0-8602 GCF_012275295.1 Melopsittacus undulatus
TCCCTGCACTAGCTGTGTACCTGCATGGTTTCCAGGCAGAATATTTTCTTGATTTGAAGATGTCCAGAAATGAAGAATATTCTGTTCCGTTAATAGTTTTGTCCCAGTGTGTGATTGACTTCACTGTAAAAAAAACAGCATATTTGAATTTCTCGTGGTCCTTTTTCAAATTCCAGCTTCCTCTGTAAGGACAAGTAGAGCCTTTCATACAAGATATTTTCCTTATCTATCAGTTTTTAAATCTGATAAGTGAAGCAAATTGAGTTAATTATTATCACCTGTTTTCCACCTGTCCTGCAGAATCCTTTCTTTTCTCTGTCCTCTTTAATGTACTTCTAAAAAGCTGGAAGCAAATGTTATTCCATGTTCCTCTCCATGTTTATTCTATGTTATTTGTCTACCTAGTGAAAACCAGAGGATTACATACTATGCAGGGAATTCATTCTTGGGTTGTCCATATAATATCTACATTGTTTTCAGATACATGTGGTTTGAAGCACAAACTCATCAATTTTCAGTCATCTTTCTCCCTGTTATTGCATCCAGTTCTGTAACACATTTGGTCTGATCACTAAGGGACCTGACAGAGCTAAATCCTGTCCCCACATTTTTTAACTATATCATCTCTGTGTTATCTGCAGAAATTGTCAAGTAGCAGATCATTGCCATTTACTTTCCAGAATACTGATGAAAGATGCGATTATTACTGGACACTGTATTGCTCTCTGGAGGAATCCCTTATGAGGGTCACCATTTAGTAGTCATTTCCCATTGATGTTTATCTTTATGTTACTTGTATAAGCATTACTCACTTTGTGGTATATGTTTCTGTTGACATTCAATGCTACTTGGGAAAAAAAATCATTCACTAGCTAGTGTAAATCATTCATCCTATTCCTCCATAGTTTCTTCTAGTAACTGAACTTGTAATCCTTTAAGAGTCTGTTCAGATTTATTTTCCAGAAAAAAAAAACATGCTGATTGACATGCTTTATACATTAATATTATCTGTCAAATGAATTCTGTACCAACTTTTCTGTTGACTGATATGCAACTGGCTATAGATACCAGAATCACTCTATTTTCCTTTCTCATGACTATAACATCTTTGTAATTTCCAGAATTCAAATAAACATTACTGGGGCCACAGAGTTCTTCAGTCTTTTACAAGTGCACAGCATAGTGCCGACTTAAACATCTCAAAGAACGGCTGGCTATATCGCAGATGGAATCTGTTCTTTTTTTGTGTGCGTTCTTGAGCAAGTTGAATAAAAGATGGTCCTGAACACTGCTACACAGCTTCTTGGCACAGTTCTACACTGACTTCTACAAAAGGGTTTTTTACATCAGTAGCCGATTATTCAATTATTGAAAATACAGAGATGCATAGAATAGCATCCTTGTTGTTTCTGAGTCAAAAAATTGAAAAGGCAGACTGGCAGACTATATTTTATTAGCACTGAAGTTTTCATAAATGCAAAGATGTTCTCTTCAATGTCATTCCAATCTTCTAATTAGAAAGATTACAAATATTTGTATCAAATGGGTACCTGATTTAAATTATCAGGCAAATGTAAAGGAGCAGTATTTTCTAATATTTTGTCAGAGGAAAAGGAAAAAAGAGGGGAAAGAAGTGCATGTAGCTGTCTCTGAGTACTTGAAAAGAGCCTGTGCTTACAGTGTGATTTCACCAGTGTTTCCCTCTGGTTACCCAGAAACACCAACAATAAGTAAACTGAGCCTGGCAAAATCGTTAAGGTTTTGGAAAGGGAAGATCAAATGGGTATCTCTTAGCAGAAAGTAGCTACGCCAAGCCTATCATTGTTAGTGCATTTAATCAGAGAAAAAGGTGAATGCATACTTTGTATTTTAGATTAATATACTAATGATGATATATGAAAAAGTGAAGCAAGTAGGGAGGGATACTAGGTGTGTTGCATGCTCAGGAAGCTCATGTTTCTTGTAACAGAGGAAGAGAAGAAATTTCCATCAGTTCACTGAAAGGTATGACTAGCATATGCTCAGCTGGCAAGCAATAAACTAGGAAAAACTGAATGTAAAATAAAACATTCATAGACAATAAAACATATGGAAAGCCAAGGCCATCCACAGTTCATAAAGTTTAAATAACTGTTCTTCAGCAGACACAGAATGAAGACAAAACAGTAGTATCCTATTGAAGTTGAGAGCAATGCAATAGATTCTTTCCTATGAATCTGTACTAAATACAGAGGGGTAGACACTTATGGCACCCAGCAAGTAGAAGGTTTCTGTTCTCTTTGGGCTCAAAAAATGACACCATTATCCCCACCGAATTTTGAACTTAAAAATGTGGTACTAGGTAGGTTATTTTGCAGAAATCCCTGAAAGTGCTCCTGGTTCATTATTGTAGTTCCGCATCACTCAATTAACACATGGAAGATTTCATGCTCATTGCGTAATGATTAGAGGAGAACAGTTTCAGTGTGATATAGGGATAGGGACTCAATATGATGATATGTACTAGTATAGGGATAATAATGGCTACCTCAAGTTCTTAAGAAAAGTTACAGTTAATCACGTCTATGTATATTGAGCACTGATGTGGAGATCATCTCTAAGTGAAGATCATCTACACTGTTGAAGCTTTCAAGCCTATGCTGACTTGAAATACATTTAAAAGTTCCACTAAGCTAAATGAGATTTAATATGTTTACTATGCATTTTACTCATGATCTGATAGAGGATTAAATCTGGTCCTGGATTAAAAATAATATAACAGGTCTTTCAGAATTCTGATGTGATGTTTTTAAGAGGAATTCTATAACTGAATAATGTGACAGTAGCATTGCCAGTTTATCAGCACAGAATGTCCAGCTTCTTTAACTACACAAACTCGGTTTTGTAGTATTTTTATAATAAAGAATTAATCAAGGAAAAGTACATAGGTCTTTGAGCATGAATTTGAATTGTGCCTTGCAAATACTAACAAATAACACATCTGAACTGCTCTTAAAGGCATTGGCACCCATATATTTTATTATCATTAGAGTGTTCCCTATGGCAATAACTTCACCAAGAAGAATTTCAAGAGTAGTTGCGTTATCTATTGAAAAGCATTTTTTTTACTTTCTGTTGAGGCAAGATAGTTTTACGAATAACTCAAGTTTACTCCGAAGGGCCATTTCAATCGTCCGTAAGATCTTATGATTTTATGTTACCCTTCTTTTTTTTTGTTGAAATTCACAGCATAAGAAAGAGAAAGAATGACATAAATTGGATGTTAGAAGAGTTCTGAAGATAGACATCAGAAGAATTCAAGAGTAAGAAAAGAACTCAGCATTATTGTTATTTTCCATCCTAAAGTAAAAAGAGAACAAAGCATCAAAAGCATCAGTAGTGAGAGGTACTCAAGCCAGAACTATATATCACAGCATATAAACAAGTGAGTTGGCACCACTAAAAGGTCTAAAGTCTTAGTCTGTAGTTAAAGTCGTAGATATTGCAGTCAGAAAGATCCCTTACACCATGAAAATATATGAAAAGCTATATACTTTGTTGCAATAATGTTTTCGATTTTCCTATTGGTAGCATTTTGGTAGATCACTTGGCTGAATAAGTCTTTCTGGTGCTGAGATTCAAGGACCACCTGATGGAATCTTACGGATCAGGGTCTTTGCACTCTTTTTAAATACTAATGGAAATAATTTCTGTGAAAGTAGTGCAGAATCTGATTTTTTGTGATTTAGTGTGTGTGTTTAGACCGTATTGGCGTCATATTCTGTTGATAGGAAGGTGCATCCCTCTCTAATTTTACATTAATTCAGGCTTTGCTGGAATTTTAAATTGGCATTATAAAATATTGCAGAGTTATCATTTATTGCAAAATGTGGAGGTATAGTGATGGGCTGAACTTTAACACAGAAGTTTCTTCCCTTAATGAAATTGAAAAATAAGAAATGCATTTATTCCATTGTATTTTGGCAATGCTATTATTTTACAAGTTAAAATATAAGAGGGTATTTAAAATACCTATATATAACGTTTTCAGTTATTTGAAACGGAAAGGATAAATAGAAAAATTCTGAGGTCTTGTTTGGTAATGAGAAAGATTTACTCCACTTACAGAAATACCAGAAGCATATTTAGCATATTGTTTGCCATATGATTTATTATTTGTGCCTGTATAATATGAATGTATAGTAGATAGATATTAATGTTTCCTGTAGCATTTCCTGGGACTCAAGTCTATTCTCTCGCCAGCACTGGAATCATCAGCCAATGGAGAAATTCTGCAGTTATTGAAATGTGACGAGTTACATGAGGCTTTTCTTCTTTTATTCCTAAATTCTTTTTCCTCTCTTTGAACTCCTGGCCTTTCTGTATCTGTTTTTCTCATTTCCCGTTTATTTGTTCTCTCCTGCTTCTGTCTGACTCTCTGTTGTTGACCTAAAGGAAACTGTGTTTTAGTCCACAGGATTGCATTGCTCTTGTATAGTATAGTTTTCACATATATTCATATAACATTCTGGTTGCAGGCTACAGCCGAGGTGCACGGAACACAGGGAAGACAATGTAGTTCTGCAGCACAATAACCTTTTTTTTTGTTCCCTAAGCCACATAGGAGTTCAAGGCCGTATCTCTTGCTAGAAAATGGGCTGTAAGCTCCTCTTATATAGATCTTGGAGTATATATTTATCCTGTTTCCAAGGGAAAGATATATATATGTACACATATGTATAGCATCCCACAGGTTATAGTGATAATCAAGATCTTAATTTAAGTATGCAAAATAAAGATAGTCTTGTGGTTGGTTGGGCTTTCCCCTGGTCGTCTCATAGTTTTCTTTTGGCTAATGAAATGTGCAACTGCGCTGGAATGGACCAAAGCTAATGAGACCTGCATTTCAGTAACAAGTCCCAGAGCAGCTAGACAGTATGGCTCCTGGGACAAACCTCTGTTTTTGTGTCCTAAGAAGACCATCAACAAAGGGCGCAAGTATCATGTAACATCATACCAGAAGTCCTTCTTGCACACGCAGTTACTTACTGGAAATATCTAAGTTTGTGATTCCATTTCTGCTCCTCAGTGCTGCTCCTTTGGTCTCTGATGGGAAGCTGTAGGATTTTACCTGAGGATGGGTTGTGTTGAGCAGCTTGCAGCACTTGCAGAAGAAAGCACTTTGGCCTGAAAGGATTACATAGCTTTGATGCTGAAAAGATATCTCCCATTATCTGCCCATTCCTGACTTAAGGATCAAATTATATGGTTATGATAATTGCATTCAGTTCATGTTTCTATTGATTTAATTTTCACACATAACAGATGGATTTGTCCATACAGTAACGGTTGATTTTTAAAATCCTGTGAAAAGTTGTTCATTATGAAAAACATACAAGAAAAACACTCAACAAGAAAAATGCTTCAGCTTTCTTGCAGAAGTCCAAGCCACCAGCAACGCCTGAAGTTCTTTGGCAAATGGGGATTCCCTTACTTTAAATGACAGGGAAGTAAAGGGAGGGTTCCTCATCCTGCAGTGTTCATGCTAAAACCACCCAAAGTTTACATTTCTCCTTGATTATAATGACATCTACATAAAAGGAGTACCAGAGATAAAGTGAAACAGGACATGATGCTGAAACATCATTAACTTTTCACTGGCATTCTTTTTAAAAAATACAGCATCTTTTGAAAAATGTGCCATATGCATGGCTCAGTCCCAAGTTCTTCCAGGAGTCTAATATTGGCAGGGAGGGCATCTGTATCCCTGGGATGCAGGCTGTGGAAATTTCCTTTTTCCTCTTTGTTTTTTTTTTTTCTATTTCCTTTTCCTTTCTTTTTTCTCAGTCATTTTAACAAGTCTCTGCACACAGAGGGGAGCATCTGGCCCCAAGTAAACACCCAATAAAATAAGTGGGGGAAGTTCACAGCTCCCTGGTGCTATTGCGTCTGTCTGTCTGGTTGTGGACCTCAACAAGATAAACAATGCATCAATTTACACATTGTCCAGGCTATCTTCACAAGCAAAGTGCTTTAAACCTTTTTTTAATAGAAGCTTAGATTCTGGAGATACTGTAAAATCTCTCCAAAGGCTCCAAATCAGCAATTCCATCTGTGTTTCTGCAAATGTAGAGGAACAATGCCCCAGCTGATGTGTGCAAACAAAATGAAAATAAGTTATTTTAAAAGTGCATAAAATCAATACTTTGGGGAAAACAAGTCAGCTGTGTTTTACTCAGTGTATAGCGTTTCTTTGTCTGAAAAAATCATAGGAAAGCAAGAATGGTAAGTGAAGTAAAACAGCTGATCATACAGTGCAATGGAAGGGAATGGAACATCAGTATGCCTCAGCAAAGGCTTAGAGCATTTTAGGTTCCTTTTGAGAGAATATAAAATTGTATTGAGGGTTTATATATTTCTGTGTTGTTTGAAGTCAAACCCAAATATTCCCATCAGAGAGGGAATAACTCACCCCATTGCTGATCATGAAAAATTATATAACTATATCTATTCTGTGGTGCTGAAAATTTTCCTCCTAAATGCTGCCTTTTTTGGACTGATAGATTTTTTTGGTGGTATGAAGGGCTGTGTATATAATATGTATGAATGTGTTCTCATACTGTCAGGATACATTGGTTGTATACATATTATTATTGTAAAACAGGAAACAAAACATCTGAGAAACAGGGCGAAAGCGCATTTTGTAGAACTATAGGTTTAAATTGTATTAAACTTCATCTTTCAGCAAATTCTGTGTTATTTATTCAGTTTTTCTCTGGGGTTTCCCTACCCCTTACATGTATAGAGAGCAGTGATGTTTCTTAATTAAAAAAGTCAAACAGACATGGAATGGAGGGTGCCCCACACAGCCATTCTCTGGTGGGAATAGGATGGTACACTGATTTTCTCATGGCAGATTCTAGCCTGTTGGACAGAGGCCGCAAAGGAGAGAAAAGCTCTGTCTGGGGAAGTCAAGTTTGCATCACGCATCTGATGCCAGCACTGTTCGTAGTGGTATTACAGTTGCTGCAGTACCATTTTCTAGGTCTTGTCCTTTGGTAGGGTGGAGTTGTGGATGTGGTGAGAAAGGTCAATGATAATCCATCAGAAGTATCTTTTGGGTAGATTTCTGTTTATTAATTCACTCACACTAAAGGTGAATATATTAGAGAAAGGAGCTTCTTGTGTCCTCTTCCATTCTTTCTGCCCAGAGCTGAATATCTCTGGGTTTTGGGGCTTTGTCTTACAATCCTCACTCTGTAGCTGAAGATACTGTGCAGCAAATCTTTATCCTTTCCCACAGTTTGTTAGCTTAATTGCTTAGAAAGACTGAAATGTTTTTGCAGATTTTAATTAATATGAAGCAAAGGAAAAAAAACCCTGATTTTTTTTTCTCTACAGTTAAGCAAGCAAAACATTCTTTAAAACTAATTTTTGAGATTTTCATTTACTTCTACAAGTACATGTTTAAACGCGCTGTGCACCACTTGAAACTCTTAGCAGCTGGACTCCACCAGTGCTTTGGTTGCTGTTATTTTCAACATTTGAAAAGTATAACAATTTAAGTTTTTCTCTTACCTTGATTTACAATTTGAGTAATGACAGCAACCCTGGCATTTTGAAGGTCATGGAACTATCACTTAAACCTTCAAGAGTCAGCTTCATTGATCTTTCTCCTGCCTCTCCATGGAACACAAAATGCACTAGGCAGGCCAGTGTTAAAAGATTGGCGCTGCCATAGATTCACTTTGTAGAAGTACACACAAGATACACTGGCTGTTTCCAGGGTATTGTGCTGTGTCACCAGTGATGCCTCAGGATATTTGTAGCAGCCCCACATTTCCAGGGAATGGCTGACTTTGGAGGCATAAAGCTCTTGGATAGTGACTGTAAACTTTGATTCTGTACAAGAGACAATGACACAAGTCATTATCAGCTTTTGAAGAAGACAGGAAAGATCTTCTAACATGCCATCATGTGTATTTTTACTTGCATATTTTGCGCTGATACGTGTTTTTTTGTTGGATTAAAATTTAACTGATATGCTCCATCCCTTCGTAAATCATAGAATCTGGCATTCTGTTTTCAAGCTTCTAATCTAGAAACAAGCTCATTTGTCCCTTCTATAATGCAGTCCAGTCTCAGCCTTACTTGTGACTGGCACACTGTAGTTTACAGCACATGAAAGAACATCAGCAGTGACTTAATGTTAAGTGGGCAGGCTCCTTGGGAATACACTGGGGATCAGATGTTCAAAAGAATGAAGCACTCATGCTCTCTTTCCATCTGGCCACTTCATTTCACTGCCAGTCTGGGACAATACTTCTGAAATCATGTTTGTAAACTCAAAATATGATGTAATTTGTTTTTGCTTAAAAGGCAGAGTAAACCTGGGTTTTAGTTGTGCATTCACACTAGGGACAAGCATGGAACAACTGAAAGGGATACTCTCTGTCAAGGTTCATAACTTTGTGATTGTTAATTAAAAAAAGATAAGAATATTGGATTAAGAGTTAGATTGGATGCCTAACTTCAGAGATTCCACTTTGGGCATGGAAAAAAAATAGGATTCTGTTTGGTGATGAAGATAAAGAATCTGCAGCCATATAAAGGAAACATTTTT